>NC_081355.1:14594032-14897214 GCF_030684315.1 Stegostoma tigrinum | reverse complement strand
CAGAAACTCAGAATCAGGAAGCCACCTGTATGCAAGACAAGGGGAACTGAGGAAGGGCAAGAGAGGAAGCCAAACTTAAGGGAGCAACTCAGAGAGAGAAGCAAAGAAGGGAGGTCCTTTAATTCCATCAGTAACTCAAAATGAACCTCTTGAAACCAAATCAATATCCTTTATAGAAATACTCCTTCTCTTATAGTCAATGGAATACAGTAACTTTTGTATTTACCGTGATAACAAGGCGTAGAGCTGGATGAACGCAGCAGGCCAAGCAGCCGAGGAGCAGGAAGGCTGACATTTCAGGACTAGACCTGCTCCTCTGATGCTGCTTGGCCTGCTGTGGTCATCCAGCTCTATACCTTGTTATCTCTTTGTATTTACAGTGGTTCTTTAACTGCTAATGTGTACTCTGAAATAGAGTAGAGTCAACCTTGACTTCAGAGCGGGTGGTCGGGTTCCCTAGTTGATGGCACTGTTAATTGCTGTAGTGCCAAAATGGAAAAATCTAGTTACGAAATAAACCATGAATGGCTGGCGGCAGCTAACTCCTAATTTATGTAATTGGGATACTGATTTTTAACACTATAGTTAAAATATCTATGGTGTAGAAAGAGATATCTCTGTTGTTTGTCTGAATTAATTCCTATCTTTCCATTAAATTGGGTCAAAATCTTAATCTGTCGGGGAACTTGCCCCCGTAAGCTATAGCTGCTTAAGAAGATGCGTAAATACTTTGTTTTCAAGGGTACGTATGGTAGGCAATAAGTGCTTGATTGCCAGCTATGTTTACATTTTAAACAAATATAAAAGAAGCTTTAAAATAAAGTATAGATATTACGAATGTGCACTCCTAACGGGGACCATGCACCCTGGGTGCTCAAAGAGTTTGGGCTTGGGGTGTGTGCCTTGTAACATATTATTAACGTGCATCAAGGACATGGAAACATCCACTGTGTTCCAGTGAACTGAAATCCAAATAAGATGCTGAATTTCTCAGTACATTTTATTATTGTCATATCTTTAATATTACATGCTGTCTTAGATCTACACTCATCTAAAAAAAATCTAACGTTGGAATATCATCCTGGAGCCTGAAGTTTCCAAGGAATGTTACTAACTTCCGACTTCACAAATTTAAAATTATTTACATTCCCCTTGGGAACACTCAAACAGTATTCTTAAGGAGGCAGAGTTAGGGTACAAACATTACAGTGCACAGTCCACTAGCCACTTTAAAATATAGCTATTTCGGGCAGCCGGCTCTTCTCAGTCCACAACTCCTTTATATTTTTTTGCATGGCCACACACCCTCATGGTTTATCTGGAATCACTGTTCCAGATTACACATGAGCAATGCCAAAGGTGACTCAGTATAATCATTAATCTTTTTTCTCAGGATGTTAACTACAAAGTTCAGATATACCAAACAACAAAAAGCCAGAACTTTAACGTTGTATTTAATGACATAATTGTTTCAGCATATTTGTTAGCAGGGCAATGACTAATGCTAAGTTACTCAGCTCATTAGACATATGAAAAAGCTTACTTGAAGCTCAACTGAATTAAACATACTTTCTATATATATTTTATATAACTAACACAAAAACACAAAAACACACACACACACACACACACACACACACACACACAGAATTGGTAAATGCTTTAACCATTATGAAATTGAGCCAAATAGCTAAGTGTGATCCTGAGTGTGTTCTTCACCAATGAATTATTTGATCCCAGCTGATCCTTACTTGGTCTTAGTTGCAAATTGTTGAAAATAAACACAAGTTCTCTTGTAACGTGGATCACAGAGCTACGCCGATGATTTTTCCAACTCCAAAATATTCCTATTTAATTACACATCAATTTGTTTTTCATGACTTCTGAATCATAATCATTTAATTTTATCAGTTGGACTCAGTCCACAATTTAAAAAGTACATCACATCAGAACAAACCAAATATGTTACTAGGAGAATACTTTGAGCATACTTTGGGCACTAATCCAAAAGAAGTCACTACCAGCAAAACTAAGGAACTAAAGAGTTAAAACCAAGAGGCCACTATTAGTAGACTGTGTTGAAATCTTCCTGTTGGGAGTTCCTTTGAGAAAGAGTGGAAAAGGAACAGTATTAATAGCTGCTGCCTTGCTGCATTTTCCCACAGGCCTGGACAGGATCTTCAGATCAGCTCTGCATTATGAAAAGCCGACCCAAACCTAAAAGCACAGTGGAAATAATGCAGGGCCTCATGCAGAGGAAGCACAATGTTCTCAGAAAAAGGTCCAGTTAGGTGCAGACAGGCTCTGATCTTCAGCTTCCTTACAAAGTCTACTAAATATTTACATGTCTAGTTGATTACTTTACGAGACTTTTGCTGCAAAAACTTTTCATTTTCATGCTGATCTAAAATAGCTTTGTAAGTGACCCTCATTATTTGACCTAAACGACACAAAAAATATTTAAAGGGAAGATATTTACTATTCCTGCAATTTTTGTGTCCTGTAACAAGGATCCAACCAAAATCCTTTTGTTTTCGCCATATTAGGTACTTTGCTTTACCAGAAGTTAACATGTTGAGCATTACTGATTGAAAGTTTCACAAAATGCAGAACATAAATTTCAACTTCAACACAGTAAACAGCTCAAGCTGTAGAATTAAATTGCAGGAATTCATTGAAAGAATGACTTAACAAGTGTCATAATTAAAGAATGGAGCATTCCTGATTTGATCAGGTTGCAAATTTGACTTGAGACAGATACTGTTTGCTGAATGAGGACATGATTCTGAGGTTGACTGCTTTGAGGGATGAACTAAAATGACCCCTCACAATAAGTGTAATTAAAAGATTTAGCCAGTGCACAGACTGGAGCCAATGGTTTTCATTGATCCATGAGATGCATTCCGCTACTGCTTTTGGTCTATGCAATGGAAGGTTAGTGCTCAGCTTCTCACTATAACAGGGTAGTAATTTCACTGTAACAGAACTCTGCCTCAAACCATTTACATTACAACTGAATGGAGTTACTGATGGCCTTTTAAGAATTGATTCGTCCTACTGCAAGATTCACATTGATAAGTATTAGTTCAGCATAGAATGTGTCACAAATTACATGTGAACTCCCTTTCGTATCTCTGATAAAGTATCTGGATACCTGAGTGCATTTGCCTACCTGAAACAATTTAAATATGATATAAAAACAATCTGTTTTATTCCAGTCTTGCAATACTCGTCACGGGACAAAACAACAGTCTAACTATTAAATTAACTCAGTTAATTCTAGGAAATCTAAAACACTGAGATAAAATTACAAGTTAAACAATTTTTTTGGAGAGTTATTTATAAGCGTAACATGATCAATATCAGATCACAACACACACTTCACTGGAGCAACTTCTTTCTAAATTGTAGATTGAAACGCAACAACAAATATCTGTATATTTTAACTTAAGGTTGGGTTTACAGTCGACCAAAAATACATTTTGAATAAAATCTTTGTAAAGATAAACTAGCACAGTTTTTCTATGAGAGATTACTCATAGTACATATAACAAAAAAACACAATCTGGAAGGACACTAGCGCTCTCCAAATATGTAATTTACATGAAAAACCTGTTGCCTCATTAATCTGTCAATTTTTCAGTGAGAGTGACCTAAAGCTTCCATGATTATGTTGTTTTCCTTAGCCCAATTTCCTCAGTATCAATATAATTCATGCAAACACCACAGAATTTTAGGCACAAATTGTGCAGTATAATCAAATTTTACAATCTTTGCACCAGTTTAAAACATTATGCCAGTGGCAAGTCCTGCCCATGAAACTAGCCACTCAACCAGGGTGCGTTAATCCCCATCGGTAGTTTCCATTATGTGTACACTGGCCTTTGAGGAAGATCCAAAAATTAAGCTAGAAGATGTTGGCACCCCAGGCTCTTTTATTTTACAGGGAATTTGATTTTTCCTTCCTTTGTTCATGAACAAACCCACTGAAAATCAAAATGTAACTAAGAAATTGCCTTGCTTACTTTCAACAAGTTATTTTCACCAACTTAAAATTGGATTATTCATAAATGGTGGGTTGCCACTCTGGTTTAAAAAGTATTTTTTAGTTGCATTATTGAACTTTACCTAATTATCGCTCCTAAATATATGGAAAAACATATTTTAAAGCAACATTTAAAAAGTTTGTTTTCCAATATTGTTCTGATTCATGGCTGATTTTACTTTCATGTGTGGATATTTGGGGAATATAGAACTTTTCAAGGCTGATTAAATTTTTGATACCTTTTTTGCCAAAACCTCATTTGCTCCAGAAGTGGAAACACTAGGCCAATATGCTTTTGCTGCAAGCTGAATTTGGATCTGGCATCTTAACTAATATAGGCCAAAGGTAGAATAAGCCTTTCTGAAAAATTAGGTCTTTTTGCACTTTTCCATACAGTGAGATTGGATTTTGACTGTACAAACATGATACCAATGCAAAGTTTGTCTTACACTGGTGCTAATTTCCTGAAATTCCGTGGGTGGATTGGGGGGCTAGAAATGCAATTGTCTTGATCTCCTGCCAAAACTTTATTTTGGTTTGTGGAATCCTGGGTGAAATGGTGATTGTAAAAGATGGTTATTTATGATGAGTCCTCTGCATTTTGGACTCCAATGTTGTTGTCGAAAGCCTGATACATTCTTGATCAAAGGGGCAATCGAAGGTGATGGGGAAAATGTGAGAAAGTGGATGAAAGGAATGTTGGATCAGCCATGATCCTATTGAATGGTGGAGACGGCTTAAGGAGCCAAACAGCCTACTCCTTTTCCAATTTCTTACTGTTATAACAGGAGGTGGGGTAAATTGACATTGAAATATTGCTCCATGATGTATATATTATGATGTGGCCCTCTCCTTTTACTTAGTCCTCTTTTTTCTTCTGCTGTCATTTCCATCACAGTTTTGACTTCAGACGTAATAGTTCCATTGGTACACAAAATCCCACATCCGTACCTCACTAAAATCTCTGGTTTTAACGTATGAGCTACAACAATAAAATGTTGGCACACCTTTTTGAATTTAGGTACATCAGAACATAGCCTACAGCTGATCTTATTAAATGTCAACAACTGTACATTTTCCTTGCATAGATTACATAGATAACAAATAGAAATGACAACTCTGACTTATTGCCTTCTAGGCAAAAGATCATGAAGATAATTATATTATATTGTCTCCACTGGTACTTTTTAAGAACATTACTCTGATTTGATATTTAGAAAGCTATCCCATTTAGTAGTACATAACCTGAGCACTGAAGAAGATACATTTTGTCACAGCTTTACATTTGACTCATAGGACAATTTGTCAGAAACACCACAGTAAACAGCAAACAGAATTCATACTATGAGTGGTGAGTGTTTTTGGTTGTCAAGTGGACTCTCATAGAATCCATGCAGTGCAGAAAGAGGCCAATCAGACCATTGAGTCTGTATTGACCCTCCAAACAGACTCCCACCTAGACCCTTTCACCCTACCTATCCCAATAACCATATATTTACCATGGCTAACCCAGCTAACCTGTGCATGCCTGGAAACAATGGAGTAATTTAGCACGGCCAATCCATCGAACCTGCACGTCTATAGAATGTGGGAGGAAACCGATACAGACATGAAGAGAACATGCAAATCCACGCAGATGGTCGCCTAAGGCTGGAATTGAATCTGGGTCCCTAGTGCTGTGAGGGAGCAGTGCTAACCACTATGCCAGTGTCCTCCACTGACTGTTATTGGTGGAAGCATCACCATGAAAAATGTAACAATTAATGATGACTGGAAGTTAACCTTCAAGCTTTGCTTGTATTTTTAACAAGGCAGATTGATTCTGATTAGTCAAGCCATTACCCTCAGTAATGAGAAGTTGGGCAGAAAAAAGTAAGTATATTTCTTATTACGTTAGAATAGGCACAACATGTATACATAAAACACAGGAGCAGAAGTAGGCCACTCAGCCCATCATGTCTGCTCATATGTTCTTTCTAAGTGCAAAGATGAGGACCAGATGTATTAATGTATGTAGCTTCCAGGACACACAAACATGCCAATATTGTGAGCCTGTCGTCAGACATGTGCTTTAGCATTTAAAACATTTTGAGTTGTAGCATGCAAAACCTGGTATAAATCTACATAAAGCTACATATGGTATAAATTGAACCAGATCTACATTTAAGTTTTAGCCACCTATTCTCTATGAAGCTCCTTTGCCAGTTGTTGGGCTGTGCACAGCTGCGCCATGGAACAATCTAGTTCCTAACAGTGCATTCTTATCACCACATGGGTGGTGACTTTTTGCCTTCTGTCTGCTCACTCACTGACTTAATTGTGGACAGGCTTCCCAGTTAAAAAAATGGTCCCAGGTGGGTCACATTTTTGAAGTACTTGATTGCAACAGTGCTTCATCTCACACAGCTGCATGCAGTTTAGAATGCTGCACTGACGATATTATTTGTGAGTAAACGACTGAATTGTACAATGTTTAAATAAGATTAAATTTCCATTCAACAGGCTAGATTAGTCATTGAAGAGTCAAATATAGTATGATGGAAATGTAAGTAAATTAGGCAATAAGGAAGCTAATGAAGTTAAAGAATTAAAGCACATATATAAAATGACACAAGTGAACGGTTTCCCTTTCCTTGTATAATGAACGGGATGGGCTGAGGCAGTGGCAGATTTGGAAGGGTATGTTGAAAGATCAGAGTTCAAATCGATTTTAAGTGTGTTCTGATCCCTTGTGAAACAGAAACATGTTCTCTCCGAAACAAAGCTGTCCAAGTAATACTAACAGGAGAAATAACTCATCATCCATTTTATATTTTTCCTGACTGTAAAGTAGCAATGCCCTTTAGTGTCATTGCAAGAAGCCGATAACTGCAGATGCAATCTAGAAAGGATAAATAACAGAAATCTCATTAATAAGTCACAGAGTGGCAGGTAACATCAGTAGCTTATTTTTCTATACATCACTGAATTCTGTCATGTCTCGTGTTTATTCCAAGTACTATCGACCACATTTGAAAAATATAAAAGAAACTTTGAGAAAACAGCATCTCTGAGTAAATGCGACATATGACATCTGATGTGCTATTGAGCCATACAAGCCAGGAAAATTCCAGCTTTTGATTTTCAGTCTGTATTGAATTAACTGATCTCTGCTGGGATAACACAGTAGATGGTACTACAATTGACCTCAATATCCCCAGGCTAAGGAAGGAAGAGTTGGCCAGGGTTGCCTCTTATGTTCAGTATCCCATGAAAAGAATGCACCTGCTGCTCAGTTGTCCTGCAAATTAATTATCTTTTGGGGCATACAACTGAGTGACATTTTAAGCTATTTGACAGTGATATCTGATAATTATAAATGTCCAAGGAATTTTACTGTAGCATGATTTTCCATCTCCTGTGGAGGAAGGAAGGACATCTAAAAATGAAGAGAATCCTTCTTGTCACAAAATGCATCATGTGGCACTGCACATGAAATTTTTAATACAGAAAATACAGGCTTCATTCTTATCTCCATATGCTCGGTGTAAACAAAATGTATGACTGCATTAATGTCTTGCTCATCTCTTCACAGTACTTTAGCTCATCTCCTGATGGAAATGTCAGCAATCACCTTACTACTCAAACGTTGTCCCGCATATTTTCACTCTTTACACCTCTGAAAACTTGAGCTTATGCAAAACCTTGCAACTCTCACTCTAATTATCACAATTCTAGTTCATTCATCATTCTGTGCTCGCTGCCCTACATAGGCTCACAACCTGGCAACACCTTTGTATTAAAAGTGTTGTCCTTATTTTCAAATCATTTCATGGTCTGATTCTTTTTCTGTGACATTCTCTAACACTACTCTCCACTGAAACACTTGTGATCTTTGTATATCTACAAGCTTAATTGTTCAAACAACATAGGCAGCTTAGTGGCATGGTGTAAAAACAACAATCTCTCCCTTAATGTGAGCAAAATGAAGGATCTGGTCATCAACTTCAGGAAGTGGAGGACATTTCCCTGTGTGTATTAATGGTGCTGATGGGGAGATGACGGAGAGTTTCAAGTTTAGGGGTAAATATCACCAATCTGTCCTGGTCCATCAGTGTCAACATTATAGTCGAGAAAGCACACCAACACCTCTACTTCCTCAGAAGGCTAAAGAAATTTAGCATGTCCACAATGACGTTATCAATTTTTATAGATGCACCATAGAAAGCATCCTATCCAGATGCATCACAGCTTGGCATGGCAACATGGCCCAAGGCTGCATGAAATTACCAAGAGTTGTGAATGCAGCCCAGTCCATCACGCAGACCAGCCTTCTATCGATTGACTGTCTATACTTCTTGCCATGTCAGAAAAGCAGCCAATATAATCAAAGACCAGTCCCAACACTATTATATTATCTTTCACATTCTTCCCTCAGGCAGAAAGTACAAAAGGTTAAAAACACATAACCAACAGATTTGAGCACTGTCACTATCAGATTTAAGAACAGGCCTCTCATATTTTAGAGCTGATCTTTCTCTGGACCTCCTCCGTAGCTGCAATACTCTATATTCTGCATTCTATCCTATTAGACTTATATACTTATGTAAGGTATGATTTGCCTGGATAGCATACAAAACAATACATTTCACTGTATCTTGGTACATACAGTTATAAATCAATTAAATCAAATCAAAATCAAATCATTGTTGGTCATGCCTTCAGCTATCTGGGCCCTAATCTTTGGGGTTTCCTTGCTAAACTCCTGACTCTTCCTCTTTTAGGATGATCTCTAAAATAATTTTTGTTTATCAAGATTTTGGTCCCAATATCTCTTTCTGTGGCTTGGTGTCAATTTTGTTTGAAAGGCTTAAATTACAATGTTAAAAATGCTTTACAAGTGAAAGTTGTTTTTGCTCTCAACCACCACCAAACAAACAGCAGATAAAGCAGAGAAATAATATTTAGCTGGAGGAAACTTTATAAATGATTCTGATGGTCAGAAAATCAGGATAAGAGTAAAATATTTTGAAATTCTCATCAATCTACATGTGAATAGTTTTGGTATTATTTTGAGGGAATGAAGGTTGGCAAGATTTGTTTGAAGCAACATTTCTTGGCTGAAGAGTTTTTTTTCAATTATAAGATGATAATGTATGCTTAAGTAAAATAATAACACTTAAGCTGAGCACCAATATGCTGCATAAAGTAATGCTATGACATGAAGTTGTGGTCACAATTTCCCACATAGATCTTCCACAGTAGGGATGTGCCAAGTTGAAGAAAAACAGAACTGTCACAGCTGAAGTGGAAAAATCAGGTGTACAGATTATTGCTTAGTGGTCGTGTCATGAGTGGGCCATTTCCCACAATGTAGGCAAAGTAAGTAAGTAGATGACCTGTCAGCTGTCTTCATTGGGGCATAATGTACCACACATTGGAAATCAAACAGAATTTTTTTTTAAAATCGCCATTAAGCAGCTGAGGTAATTTAATGCTAGTTTCTGAGATTCTCTTTGGTCAAAAGAGCATGTGTCCTATATACATAATTGAGGGACCTTGCAAGTTTGCCATCATGCTTTTAATGGTTTCAAATCCAGAAAGAAAGCATTTATGTAGCATACGTCATGACGTCCCTGAAGCAGTTTACGAACACTGAGGTATTTTTGAAGCGCTGCCACTGTTCTCACGTAGGAAATGCAGCTGCCGATTTGTGCACAGGAAGCATCCACCAACCACAGTATGATAATGATCAGAAAATCTGTTTATAAGTTTTGGTTGCAGCATAAATATTGGCGAAGACACAGGGGAAAACAACCCTGCCATTCTTGAGATAGTGCCAACATATCTTACATCCACCTGAGAACTGGGGTTGGGCCTAAATTTAACGTCTTATCGAAATGACAGCCCCTCTGACAGTGCTCAAAAATGTCAGCTTAATGTTATGCTTGTCGCTGGAACAGAACTGGAATCCACAGCCTTCCAATTAGAAAATGCTGTCCTCTGATCCTTGGCTGACATCGCAAAGTTGGGAAGTGGTCTCTCTAAGAATGCATTGTTTGCAGTGTAAGCTAAACCCTGATAATTATTTCACTGCCATCACTCAGAAGTGTAGAGTGAGATGCTGTACAGATACTTCAGAAAATATATTAATGCAATCATTGTATGAAGACTGCAACAACCTTCCCTTGACGAAGTTCAAAGAAAACTGTCTAAAGTGAATGTGAGGCTGGATGAACACAGCAGGCCAAGCAGCATCTCAGGAGCACAAAAGCTGACGTTTCGGGCCTAGACCCTTCATCAGAGAGGGGGATGGGGGGAGGGAACTGGAATAAATAGGGAGAGAGGGGGAGGCGGACCGAAGATGGAGAGCAAAGAAGATAGGTGGAGAGGGTGTAGGTGGGGAGGTAGGGAGGGGATAGGTCAGTCCAGGGAAGACGGACAGGTCAAGGAGGTGGGATGAGGTTAGTAGGTAGCTGGGGGTGCGGCTGGGGGTGGGAGGAAGGGATGGGTGAGAGGAAGAACCGGTTAGGGAGGCAGAGACAGGTTGGACTGGTTTTGGGATGCAGTGGGTGGGGGGGAAGAGCTGGGCTGGTTGTGTGGTGCAGTGGGGGGAGGGGATGAACTGGGCTGGTTTAGGGATGCAGTGGGGGAAGGGGAGATTTTGAAACTGGTGAAGTCCACATTGATACCATATGGCTGCAGCCATATGGTATCAATGTGGACTTCACCAGTTTCAAAATCTCCCCTTCCCCCACTGCATCCCTAAACCAGCCCAGTTCATCCCCTCCCCCCACTGCACCACACAACCAGCCCAGCTCTTCCCCCCCACCCACTGCATCCCAAAACCAGTCCAACCTGTCTCTGCCTCCCTAACCGGTTCTTCCTCTCACCCATCCCTTCCTCCCACCCCCAGCCGCACCCCCAGCTACCTACTAACCTCATCCCACCTCCTTGACCTGTCCGTCTTCCCTGGACTGACCTATCCCCTCCCTACCTCCCCACCTACACCCTCTCCACCTATCTTCTTTGCTCTCCATCTTCGGTCCGCCTCCCCCTCTCTCCCTATTTATTCCAGTTCCCTCCCCCCATCCCCCTCTCTGATGAAGGGTCTAGGCCCGAAACGTCAGCTTTTGTGCTCCTGAGATGCTGCTTGGCCTGCTGTGTTCATCCAGCCTCACATTTTATTATCTTGGAATCTCCAGCATCTGCAGTTCCCATTATCTCTGTCTAAAGTGAGTTTGTTTTCAGTAATTTCTGGACAGAGGCACAAAATGCATCCACATCAGATCGTGTCTTTATTTCTCCTTGGGTTCTATATTACAGAAGTAATGGAGAAGAAAATCTATTCATACTAATGCATCAAAGCTCTTAACAGTGCATCTGTTATGTGCACAAGTTTCATATTTGGGTGGACCTTTTCAAGTCACTTTTAAATATGTGCTGCTTGGGTAAAGTCAGACAAGCATAGGGTGGTGACTCATTCGTTTCAATAGTGAACTACTGTACGAAAGACAGTAACCTTTTTAAAGCCACCTAGGCGTTTGTTCAAAACAGTCAGACATCAAATCCTTTCTACAGATTTTATTGCAAAGCTCCACCGTTTTTTAAAAAAAAAAATGCCTTTCATTCAGTTTCAAGAATCCATTCCATGTTGTGGTAATGTCTTATAGGGCCACATATAGAACTAAGTTATGTGGATGCATGATGAAACCAAGTATACATCAGGATAGATGGTCACACCCAAGCATAAGGTAACAGTGACAGAAATCGTTCGATGTGGGCTTCTTCACACGCTGTTCCTGGTGACTCAGAGTTTGAAAGTAAATATACAGCCATAGAAATTTGATAGTTTCTTGCCTGTTTTCCAAGTGCAAAAATGCAACAAAGCAACTGGTTATTATGCTTAGGAAGCTTATCATATTGATAAAGTCAGAAAAATAAACTTCCAGGGCAAGCTTCCGAAACATGCATGCTTGGATTTTAGTCTGTAAAGTACCTAAGTTTTTTTTTTGAGGCCCTCTTTTGCAAATCTGGGCTACTCTGAGCATAGTATGATCATTAAAATATACTCTTCATGTGTTCTAACAACTGTTCTTTAAAATGATTGCTCGAGGCCACCACCAAAATTGTGACTTTAAAAATATCCTTACAAGAACGTGAAGCTGAGTAGACTGCAGGAATGCTCCTGCTGTGGCCATTGTAATGCTAAAGGCCTTTGCTGGCCCCTGTATGGGTGCTCCTTTTCTCTTCATCACTGCTGAAGTTAATTGCACAACAGCACTATGAACTCTCTCCATGTGCTCATCTCATTTTTCAGGCTGTATTGGGCAATCACTTTGTAATATGTATTTTTTCAATCATTCACAGGATGAAGATGTCACTGGCTAGGCCAGCATTTATTGCCCATCCCTAATCACCCGGAGGGCAGTTAAGCATCAACCACATAGTTATGGGTCTGGACTCATATGGAGGCTAGACCAGATAAGGATGACAGTTCCCTTTCCTAAAGGAAATTAGTGAGCCGGATGGGTTTTTCCTGACAATTGAGAAAGTATTCGTGGTCATCACTGGACTCTTAATTCCAGATTTTATTAAAATTTAATTCAAATTCCACCATTTTCTGTGGTTGGATTCAAACCCAGGTCCCTAGAACATTACCTGGGTCGCTGGGTTAACAGTCCAATGATAATGCCACTCGGCCATTGCTTCACCGCATGAAGAACCACCACATTACTGTTAACCAATTTCTGATACAATAAACAGATTTCTGAGAGTATATGATTCACAAAGTGCAAACCTACCAACCTTAAATAAACTTCTGCCTGTTGAACCACCTTCCAGCACATGGAAAAAAAGTCACTTACTCCAGTAAGCCCATGAAGAAAAGATGCAGATTTCAGAACCAAAAGAATCCCAGGACAGTGAAAAGGCATCAGAATAGCAAAGAAAAAAAAACACCTGAACATGTCTTAGTGAGTGAGAATATATTAAAAAAAGACTTCACTTAAGAGCAAAAAAGAGTGACGAGCTATGAAGTGTGGCCTGAAGCTGCAAATGTGTTAAGAAAGTTTGTTGCTTTGGTTTTTAAATCAAGGAGGAAACAGTTAGCATCCTTATCTTGAAAGGGAACAAAATGGTATTGCTGAGGTAAGGTGTAGCAGTAGTCCCAACCACAATGGTTGCTAAACAGCTGTTCTAGAGTAAGGTAAATAAGTCTCAGGGGCTGGATAAGATACATCCGAGGATCCTTAAGGAACTAAGGGAGGAAATTACAGGAACTCTGGGACAAATTTTCCAGAAATCATTAAATACAGTAGAGGTGTCTGGGGATTGGAAAAAGACAGATGTTGTTCCTACTTTAAAAGATCGCAAAAGACGCTCAGTAAACTACAAAACTAGAGATTGGTGAGCCTGTAGAATTCTCTGCCATAGAACGTGGTTGAGGCCAAAACGTTGGATGTTTTCAGGGAGGAGATAGTTCTTTTGGTTAAAGGAATCAAAGGATATAGGGCAAAACTGGGAACAGGTACTGAGTAGGGTAATCAGTCGTGATCGTATTGATGGCAAAGCAGGCTTGAGGGGTCAAATATCCTACTTCCATTCCTATTTTATGTGTTTCTAAACCAGTGAGTTTGCCATTCGTTATGGAGACCTTGATTGAAGAGACAACCATGCATCCATGAAAAGGAGGTTTTGTCAGTCGAATTTATCAGGTTTGTTTTTAAAAGCTTGTGACAAAAATGTTTAATAAGTATTAGAGAGTAAACATGATTTACTTTGATTTCATAGGGTCTTTGATATAGTTCCTGTGGAAAGAGTGGTCATAGAAGAAAGGAAAACTTTACAATCAGTGAAAATATTTTACATTGGATTTATTTACATGTCCAGAGTGTTGTGCTGCAGGGATTGCCATCAATCTGAGAGCATGGTATTATTTGGGTTCTTGAAGGGACTGTTTTGGGATCTCCTATTAGTATCATTATAAATAATAGGGAGCAAAAGTTATAAGGTCAATGGTTAACTTTGCAGTAAGCTGCAAGTCTGGACAGCATAACTGTGGGTGGATTTAAATACACTTGGATATTCTGAAGGCTGATTGAACATAAAGTGGCTGACGTAGTGACAAGAAAAAAATCATAAATGAAACAATTGCTTAGAGGGAAAGAAAAAAATGTACTTTTTGGTAAAGTTTTAAAATGTACAAATTGTAGGTACTGCAACAATGTATGTTTGAAGAAATGCATTTGTGGCTTGCCATAGTCAAGTGGCCTCAGCTGTAACTTGCTTTCACTTCAGAAGTTGAAGCAGAAGTGCAGAGGTTAGCAATCATCAGTTAACCTAATGAGTGAATTGATTTGAATTAATAGTAGAATGGATGAGGATTTGCATTATATTCAAACACCGCTCAGGACCAACAAGAACCACATTATGGAAAAAAATATTGCTTCAAGTCAGGTATTAGCAGCAGCAGTTCACTGCTTGCTTCTCTTGGCCATCAGATGACTCCAACAGAATTTGAAAATTAACATATTTGAAACGTTAACTGTTTCTCTATCCACATATGCTGCCAAACCTATGAAGATGACTGCTGGACAGATGTCAAGACAATGATTCTGATGAATCACTCTACATTGTATAGCGGTACAACTCTGGAAAGAGAGACTGAATGAGACATGTCAAATAGACCCCAGTGCAACATGCAACCTTATGCTTTGCAGACCTGTAGGAAGTGGCTCAAGGTGGTGACCAGTAAATTAATTCGTCAACAGTAAAGTTGAATAATTTGACGGGAATTATACTAATCACAACAGGAGAAATGAAGTTGCAAGCAAAACTCAGTGAGAAGAATGAAGATCTGCCGTTCCAAATAGCAGACTTTAAGTGAAGTCACCTAATCTCACCTGAAGCGAGTCCAAAGCTTGAACTGGCAAACCTAAATGTACCAGCCTAGACTTGCAATGTTTTACAGGCCACTATGCTACTAACTGCTGAACATATCTTAGAAAAATACAAAGATGTTTAAACATGTCTTGATGAATATTATCTTAAACTACATGACAGTGTGATACCATGTCAGTGTCTGGTGAACAGATTTCTAGTTGCCCTCAAGTCCAGCCTGAAGAACAATATGGAGAAACTGATTTGTAGCAAAGCTGGAGCTACTTGCAAATGCAGTGCAAATCATTGTGGGATTTGTGAATCACCTTGCACAGTTCTTGCCTTAGTTGTCATCAGAGTGTGAACCTTTACACAAGTTCACATGCTAAGGATATCCAGTAGTGTTGGAGCACAGAACATAAACTAGCTTTCTTCTTGAATTGAAACAACAAACAATAACAACTGAACAATCTCTGGAAGTCTTTCACCCAAAACTCTCAGACTATTTCAGCTTTGAGCTCTGGGACAATTATGATTTGCATAGTTATGCATGGGCACACATATGTTTCTCATGCATCTACACGGGATGCATCTAATGGTTCTTAGTTTACTGTCTTTGAGCTCATTCACGTTGCAACCACTTAGAAACTGCCTGACTCTGTGGCTTGTTTCTTCATGCACAGGCAGAGGCAGAAGTTTGAACAGTCAGAGACTCATACAGCACAGAGACGGACCCCACCACAGCCCAACCAATCTATGCTGAACGTCATCCCAAAAGAGTCTGACCCGCCTGCTCCTGGCCCATATCCCTCCAAATCTTTCAATCAAGGAGGAGCACATGCTGATGTATCACAGTCCTGTACTATGTGCCTGCAGCTTATATGGCAAACACACTGCATGTCCTTTCATCAAATAGTCATGTCTGAAAATCAAAGGGAATCAGTACTTAGTTGCTGTGGTGAATCTTGCATCCGGTTCACACAACTGCCAATGTGCACTGGTGTTGGAGTGCAGTCAATGTTTAAGGTGGATAGAGTGCTGAGCAAGCAGACTACACTGTGCTCGATTGTGGCGAGCTTGAAAATTGCCACCACCGCTCACTGAATCCCGTCTCCTCTTAATCGGAGAAAGACAGCCCTTCACGTGTGCTTGAAGACTAAAGAATGTTAGAAGGTGTAGATTCTACTGTAAATTGGTTTTGAAATCTGATAAGTTGTCTTAACGCTCCTTTATCACAACAAAAAGGATGGTATTTTCTTTCAGATTTCCTTTAATATCACACATAATGCCTTGGCTGAATGAGCAAAGAAACGGCTTGATATAGGTCTCTGCCCAACAATACTCTCCATCAACCAAGCTGAAGGTAAGACAACAGTTTCATCCTTTTTATCTCTGTCTCTGTCTGATTTTTCTACCCTTTCATTTGAGTTATTAGCTAGATAAGTGGAAAACTGGAGAAATTAGAACATAAGATACTGAAGCAGAAGTAGACCATTAATGCCTATGGAGTCTGCTCTGGCATTCAACAAGTTCATAGCTAATCTGATAATCCTCAATTCTGCTTTCTTGCCTTTTAGTTATAACCCTTGATTCTCTTACTAATTAAAAATCTGTGTATCTCAGCCTTGAATCTTGTTTGTGACCATTTGTTTAATTGGTCCATTTCCCAATTTCCCTAGCAAATGTGTCATCCTCACCACTTGCCTTCCACCTATTTTTGTGTCATTTGCAAACTTGGCTATAATACATTCACCTTCTTCATCCAAGTCATTAATATATTGTTTCAATAATTGTATAAGTTGCCATCAATAAATTCTGAAAATAGTAAATTCAGTAAACTAGATTGTCTCACATGCAAGTCTAGCAGCAGGATGAGAACTCCAGCTTTTTGCAGTAACAGAGAGTGGAATAAGAGCTTCCACATTCAGTTTCAAGACCCCAGCAACTGCAGAAAGCTAACATTAAAAATCCTGGTTCTGTGGGAGCTTGACCCCACCAATTCAGGCTGCTTCTATTATTCAACCTTATATAAAAAAAGGCCTCATAAGCTGTTTACTATGTTAGCTTTGAGCTAATACTCAGTACCTTTAGCTCAATGCTTCCGTTTCAACTCTTTTTTACATAAAAAAATCCAGGACAAAATACATCTCTTATAGCCATAGTATCAGCACAAAACAACACTGTAAAATTAAATAAGAGCTACTTTCCATTGGTAAATAAGGCTAACACAGTAACAATGTGACAGACTGTTTCATTGTTCTTACTTAATTAGGTATTCAGCATACTATCTCACAGGTTCATGTAATATAATATACTCAAATAGAATACTCTACAGTGCACTGTTATTCCAAACTACAGACTGTAGTCTCCAATAGTTGCCCAGATCACATTGATGTTGTGTGCGGTTTCTGTTCCGAAGTTGTAATGCAGATGGTAGAGGGGTGGTTGAAGGCTCTGACAGTATAGCCTTGGACCTGAAGGACTAGATTTTGCAGGGTACTGGTGTTCCTCACTTACTTCCTCCCACCAGCCAAAATGTCTGAAGGAGTGGAGATGGCCCAATATCAATATGGCTATTGTTGAGGCGTACTAGAAGCAGTATTAATTGCTTTAAGGCAAGACTTCTACTCCTTCCTTAGGAAGAATTCCATCTCAAGTGTACTGCTGGCCAATCAATGGCTGGCAGCTTGATTGTTCCAGTTGCAACAGTCAAGAGCAGTGGTGACTGCTGGGAGAACTGCCATGTCAGGGGATCCAGGAAAAGCCAAGGTCAGGGGTTTCAGTGAAGGGGTAAGGGTGGAGGATTAGGTTTAAGATGATAGGAGGAGAAGATTAAAGTGGTGGATGGCTTGGTGAGGGGTGCATCTGATTGACGTGGGGGCCCGTAAACGAGTCTTCTGTTATCAAGGAATATGGAGAGTTTCGTTGTAATCACGATCTGCTAATACAAAATAATAACAGTTTTACAAAGGACATTAAACCTCAAACTTTCATACTTGTATGATGTAATGATTATTATGAGGTGATCTGTAATAATGTGAATTCTAATAGGCATGCACTGAATGTTACTATGCTGCTTTATTGCTGTTTTGTTAATGCTGGCATCCAGGTTCACATTTGAGAATAGTTTGGGAAGCACTAATGTAGTACGCAAGTAGTAAATACATGTCAACTTGATGGCTGTGCTGGGCATGCACACTTAACAGTGTCTTCTGAATCAGAACAAACAGCAAATGATATAGTTCCAAACTCATGAATTAGCTGGATGGGGAATGTAATGTTACAAGCTAATTCTCGGACTATTGCATAAGCATTGCATTTGCCAGCTACACCACACAGTGTCGCAGAAAAAATACCACAGTGTCCCAGGTTTTGAAATGATAGGTTGTGAAAACAGAACTTGATACTGAAGCTTAGTGTGCCCTTTGTATTTGTTTCTCAGAGTTTTATGACACAGGAATACAGGAATTTCTATTGCTTTATAAAAATACAAGATGTGCCAAATCCTAAAGGACCACTTTAGAGATTGTTTCACAAGTAAGTCACTCACATTTTATGATTAGCTGCAATTACAAAAGCACCGGATTATTTTCCTTTTATTTGTTGACTTTTCAGTTTAATGTTTTTAGTTTTGTGTTTTTTGAAGCACAAACCATTTTAATTTTTATTACCAACCTTGAGTGGCAAATACTCATATAATCAACAATGGTTTTTTTCTACCACCACACACAGAGGCAAATAACAAATCCAAACTTAAAAGTAGAGCAGTTATAGGTGACATACTGAATAAAACCTTTGCTCTATAATCACTGCAAGTTTATCAGCTCAAATTGCTGTCATACATTACTACCTCAATCAAACTGACTGAAAATAATGGATTATTTTCCAGTTATGTTAACAACTGTATGCCTTGAGCAATCATCAGCATGCTCTCTTAACCTCTAAATCTGTCTTTCAGCTGCCAACTTCTTTCAACTGGACAAACAACATTTCTAGTTCAATTCTGAACGTTGTTCTTCGTGTATACTGTGGTATGACTTTGATCTTTGACCCGTGTCTCCATGAGGCTTGCCAGCTTGGAATTTTGGTTGCGTCCACAGAGTGTGGCTCAAACCCATTCCTTTCATAAACTGTTCTCTGACTATTGCTGTATCATCAAGAATTAAGCACTACCCTCTCGCCACTCCCAACACCAGCTGAGCTACTGTATCCTTTGGTTGGTAAATTTTAGGTCAACACCTCTAATTCACAAGAAACCAACCAGTGGGGTGTGTGTACTCTGGCTGACTTAGTAACAGCATCAGCAATAAAAGTACTGCAGTCAAGATTTCAGTGAGAAACTGTTCCAATTGGTTTTATTTTCAAAAGGGATTGAAGAGATAGGTGGAATGTGGAGAAGGAAGCATGTTAAACAACGATGTAGCAGACATACAAAGTTACTATTACTCTAATTATGAACCCTGATGACTTTTTGTTGGCTTGTGTTATTAAGGACTATTAACTTCAGTGAAACAGTGCAAAAAAACTTTTTTCTAAGAAAATGTGACCAATAGCAGTTAGATTATTCAATATTCTTTCTGTTACCAGCTATTTAGAACGTCTGGATCATAAGAGAGGGGTCAGGTCATTTCAATAACAGCATTTAAGCAGCATCACCAGAACATCATGAATTCAAGGCTAACACAAGGCTGACACTAAGTGTCACAACACTGAGTGCTCTAAATGCTGAGTATTACCATGGTCAGAATTGTGCATGTCCTGCTAAATACACTTAAGGCGTGCAGGCTTGCTTTTATTACCTGGCAGGTCATAAAACCCTACTCCAGATAGACAATGCAGGCTCTGCCTCTTGCTGTCATTTACTTCTCTCTGTTCTGACATATTGCATTCCTTCAGTCACTAATTTCCCATTTAATAGTGCCATCTATTCCCATTGAAAAATAATAATATGTTCCCTTTCTCTCATGCTGCCTTGATCTGATCTTAAGACTCCATCAATGCTACGTTATAAATGGGAATTAAGAGCTTGACAAAATGCCTTCCCTTTATCAGAATTACTCAATGTCAGGAACTGCCTGACACCCGCTTAGAGTGTTGTCATGCAAAGATCAAGACTTCCATTTGCAGAAGAATGCATTTATTTTTACCATTTCCCATATTTATTTTTGATAAGCTTGAATTCCAATTAGTCTGTGCAAATCATTTTTGTCACAAGGAATATTTTTTGGCCAGTCAGATTCTGGAACTTTATGGGCAGCTAAACTGTTCATCAACACATGTTTAAATTAAAGAATCTCAGATCCACGATTAAGAAAGTTGAGATATTGCCACGTTAGAAAAAAGGTGGTGGACTGAATGTCGTGAAACTATAATACAGTGTTCATAACTCGCATTACTATTAATGCAAAAATTGACACAAGTTCAGAATAGAAGAAATCCACTGGAACTGCAAATCACAAGACCTGACTGGTCAATTTACATCACTCCACAATTTGCATTGCACAAAAAGCATCTTGCACTTGATTTTCTTGTCACTTATAAGAATGCACAGTATTTACAGATTAATTGCCCATTAAATTTGCCAAGATATTTGAGCTCATTATTAATAAGAATCTAATTAGCAATGTTTTAACTGTGAATACAATGCCAGTCTCTCTGGCCCCACTAGGCAAAGAATTCACCCGAGTCTCAGACCTGCTTGCGGGGATTTGTTCAAAGAGATTTGAAAATTTTGATTACTTGCATTATTCTTCAAAATTTCAACTGAAATTGCTATAAACAATGCAAAAGGTGTGAAATTTTGACTGCAAATTATGTTCAGCATATCTTGAGTTTCTGGAGTATTTTCACCAATTTAACAAACATCACACTAGAAGCAGAGCATTTGACTACACACCCATATCAGATTTATCTTTGGCAGTTTCAACATTTTGTGTTTGACTGGAACTTCAAGGCAGCTCCAAATATGAGGTGAAAGTTTGGGTGCAAGATCAAAGGTAGGTACATTTTGAACTTTTTAAATAAATAACTCCTTACTAGACTGCACAATGATTAGAAAGTAACTTTATAATTTAGAAGCTTTCATAAGCATTTACAATAAGATTATTCTCAGGTGGTGTACTTAAAAAGCATTTTTTTGGTGATAGACTTATTCCCAGTTGTGTTGATCAAACAGTACTATTCACATACATACATTTTCAAAATTATGTTCTAATCCTGTATGATTACACAACTTTAAAGTAGATTTTGTGTTTGCCAATGTGGAAATAAGTTTGAGCAGAAATACATATTTCAAAATATACAACTATTTTGGACACAATCTGTGCGCTAATGGTGTTTGCAAACAAAAGTGTCTTTAAATGCCCTTAATTCTAAATGATTGCCCTTTTCAAAATTTTCCTTTCTGTCTCTCTCAATCCAATCCTGTCTACTTTCTCTTTAATTCCCTTCTCTTGTACTTGATTTGGCACAATAAATTTATCATCTCTGTCATTCCAATTTCTTACTCAGTCCTTAACTTTCTTTTGTTAATGAAATAAGTTTCCATTCCCGTTGTTCACTAAAATGCTTTGTTCCCTCACACTTGAGTTAGTAGCGTGTGTTTTTAAGGTGGTACAGGGCAAATAATATTGGTGCTGTAGGGTGTAGGAGAAAATCAAACTTACAGGCAATGCTGCAGATGCTTAAAACTGGAACAAGATTTATCCCAACATTAGTATGCACTACAGCCAATTAAGGATATAGATTTGAAAAGAATGACCTTTTTAAGGTAACACCATTGTAGATTAACTGCTTTTAATTATTATTAAGTCAATTGTCCCTTCCTATTCTGACAGTTTTAATTTCAAATATATAGTTTTTAAAAAGTAACAAAAATCAGATCTCTTTCAAATATCTGAACCAAGCTTTGTGTATTTACAGTCAAGCCATTGCTGGATGCTAGCTCTTCAGACACATGCAATGACGTGTACCCAAAGCTGTTACAATTTATAAATGCTCTGTTTTACATTACTGATTACTAACGACAGTAGACACACAACAGTAGACTTCCTATGAACAATAGTCTCAACGTAAAGGACTTACTCAAAGGTTGAGAGAGACAGGGAGTTAAAAGTGTAATGGCAATGTCACTAGACTAGTAATCCAGAGGCCTGTGGACATGGGCACAAATGTGTGGAAATGCAATTCAGCTAATAAATCTAGAATATAAAAATTGTTTTGTGATTACTATTACTGAGACTATTTTTTAAAAATCTGGCTTTCTAATGTCCTTGAGGGAAGGAAATCTGCCATTTTTAGCTGGTCTGGCCTACATGTGATGCCAGACCCATAGAACCAGAACTCTCAGAAATGGACTCAAACAGTTAACTTTGCTTTCTCTCCATAGATACTGCCAGACTGCTAAGCTTCTCCAGCAAGTTTTACTTTTGTTCTTCTCACTCTTAGTTCTTTCCTCATTAAACTCTTTACCTCAACTGAGCTTCCCTTTCTTCCCCATGGGCTGGGAGTGTTTCCTGATTAAAAATAAAGATAATGATTTATGAAAGCTACAACATACTGTAATGTCTATCATTTTAATGTTTTATATATTTTCTTAACCGGGATGTTCATCACAGATAGGCAGTTCTTAAAACCTTGCGGCTTATGTATGGTCTGCCATTTACACCATTGGACAT
Organism: Stegostoma tigrinum; assembly: GCF_030684315.1. Classification (NCBI taxonomy): domain Eukaryota; kingdom Metazoa; phylum Chordata; class Chondrichthyes; order Orectolobiformes; family Stegostomatidae; genus Stegostoma; species Stegostoma tigrinum. Next base: position 14,874,633 of record NC_081355.1, on the reverse strand, counting down.
ATACTACACCATAAGTCGAAAAAGTCTTGACTAAGTCAGGCTGCTTCTATGTTGCACTCAATAAGTTGCTGAAGGCACTCATTCAGAATGTCTGCATGTCAGGCAGCCAGCGACAACCTCATTACAAAATAGCTTTAGGTTATATGACCAGCTTCCTGAGTACCCAATTTAAAATCTCCAAGGTCAGACTTAGCAACATGGATAACTTTGGGTAGGAAACAGCTTAGATATATTGCTGCAGGTTTGATCACATGATGTCAGAGGTGGTCAATTATCTTTCAAAGAATACAGAAAACACTGCAAAGTCTCAGCATTCTGTGCAGCATCTCTAAACCAGGAGGGTTGGCAATTGGGCCACATGCACACATGGAGGCACTGCGAGTAGAAGGAAGATAACGTCATCTCAGCCTCCAGTTCACTGAAAGACAGCAGAGGGAAAAGTGTTTTCATTTTGAACAGGAAAAATATCTAGCCCTTTCAAAATGACCCGATAATTCTATCACTGGCTGCAAATATGTGTATGAAAGATAGAAAATTAGACTTGCCTCTGCTGCAGGGAAAATAGAAATGGCAAACATGAATTTACTGGTAGCCAGTACAACTTAGTCTGCTATTGTAAAATAGTGTTGCTCTGCATTATGCAAACATATGAACTAGGATCTGAAGTAGTCCTTTCAGCCCTTTGAGTCTGCTATTCCATACAATAAGATCAAATTCAATCTGTTTGTTTCAAGTTCTACATTCTGTGTGGTGTTTGCACATTCTCCCTACATCTGTGGGGGTTTCTACCACGTGCTCCAGTTTCCTCCCACAGTTCAAAGATGTGCAAGTTAGGTAGATTGGCAATGCTAAACTACCAATATTGTTCAGAGATGTGTAGGTTAGGTGCTTGAACCTTGCGAAATGCAGGGTTACTACAATAGGGGAATGAATCTGGGTAGGATGCTCTTCAGAGGGTTGGCATGGACTTGTTGGGCTGCATGGCCTGTTTCCACACTGTCAGGATTATATGGATTCCCATAGACCCCTAAAGCCTTTGATTCTTGTTAGGCAAGGAAATGAAACTTGGAGCCCCATAAATTTATTTTGTGAACTCACTCTAAATTGCTTCTTAAAACAAAAGCTTCACAATAGTCTCAAGCAAAAAAAACCAAAATCTCTTCATCTCTGTTCTTGAAGGGCAAACCCTAATTTTTAAACAGTGCCCTATAGTTCTGCATTCACCTACGAGAGGAAACATCCTTTACATGACCATCATGTCAAGACCATGCAGGATCTTAAATACTTGAATCAAGACAACCCCTCAAGTCATCTAAACTGCAGTCTGTCCAATTATTCTTCATAGGACAACCAGTTCATTCTCAATATCAACATAGCAAATGTCCTCTGAACTGCCTCCAACTGATTTACATCCGACCTTAAATAAGAAGATCAAAGCTACACACGACTCCAAATGTGGTCTCTTCAATTCCCTTTCTAATGTAAGGGTGTTGTACTTCAGTTCTGCTCAGTTCCCCTCATAATAAAAGCAAGCATTCTATTTGTCTTCAAAATTATTTGCAGTATCTGAACAATAACATTTTGTGACACACGTACAAGAACATTAGATCTCTGTTCACCTCGGAATTCTGCAGTCACCCTTCATTTAAATAATATTCTGCATCTTTGTTTTTTTTCTACCAAAGTGAACAACTTCAAATTTTCCCACAAAATATTCCATCACAAATTTTTGCCCAATCTCAATCTGTCCATATTTGTCTGAATATCCATATGTTGCCTTCGCAAGATATTTTCTGGCTTGCACATATTCACAGGATGAAAGATTGATGTATCCCTAAGAACTTTGTGTATGGCAAGACAGCTGGAGCAGACAATCAATAGAATGCCCAAAGCTTCAAACCTGCTTGCAAGTATGACTTGAAATGCCGTACATCAATTTTCATTTTTGGGAGACAACTGCCAATGACAGTGGGAAATGACAATATTACATTTGGGCTGAAATAAATCATCATGGAGATCAGTAGCTGGACAGTAGATGCCAACAAAAACCTGCAATGACACTTTATAATCCTTATAATGCAGCTTGTGTTAGAATCTCTCTTTCATACAATAGTTTCTTCCGCTATTAGTAAAAGTGCATCATATAATTCTATTCTATCCCCAATGAATTTGCTGTACGTACTTCACTTTACATGAATGGAAGAATGCTGTTCCTGTACCTTTCCTAATTGCTGGGAGAGATTTGCACAGTTGTGTGGTGAAACCATTCCACTGTTAAATCAGAGATCAGCAACATTGTTTAACATAAAGGTTCTGAAACACTTCATGCTGAAAACTGCATTAAGCTCCAACCAATCTCATGACGTGGCTTAACATTCTTAATTAACTAGCCTTGCCATTAAAAAATAACTGGACAGCATATTACAGACTACAAGATGATCTTTCTGTATTGAATAGGGAAAGAGGGGAGCAATTTTGGGCGTCTTATCTCAGGAAGGACAAAGTGGCCCCTGAACGGGTCCAGAGGAGGTTCACAAGATTTAGCCCAGGAATGAAAAGCTTAACATATGAGGAATGTTCAAGGACTCTGGGTCTATACTTGATGGTGTTTAGAAGGATGGGGGGAACCTAATTGAAACTTACAGAATACTGAAAGGTCTGGACAGTGTGGACTTTAGGAAGATGTTTCCATTAGCAGGGGAGACTAGGACCTGAGGCCACAGCTTTGGAGTAAAGGGAAGACCCTTTAGAATGGAGATGAGGATAAACTTCTTCAGCCAGAGAGTGGTGAATCTATGGAATTCATTGCCACAGAAGGCTGAGGGGGCCAGGTCACTGAGTATATTTACGACAGAGATAGATAGGTTCTTGACTGTTAAGGGGATCAAAGGTTACCGGGAATGGTGGGAGAATGAGGTTGAGAAACTTATCAGCCATGGCAGAGCAAATTTGATGGGCCACATGCCCTAATTTCTGCTCCAATGTCTTATGGTCTAAGATCTGCCTTAAATTTGTACATGCAAAGGAAACCAAATACAGGTAACTCTTCTTACCTGAAGCTGGTTGACTGCATATAAAATTTACTGCTGGAATGATTTCATGGTTAAAGATGGCTACAGTTATTCAAAGGAAAGAGTGAAACGTAACAGGCTGAATATGCAGCTTTCTGGAAGCAAATTTCCTATTAATTGGGAAGAATGCACTGACTTAGATTTTTAAAAGTGCAACTAGCACAGCACTGAGTACTATAAAACTAGAAATATTTTGACACTATTTATTCATACTGTGTCTGCAGCAGTCAATTGACCCTTAAGCTGCATTTTGATTTATTGCAAGTTTCCAGCATTTGTACTTCACTGTTCTTCTTGAGTGATGTAGAAAGAGAAGATTCAAGGTGAAGACAGGATCTCATGACCTTTTTGCAAACAATACTGACCTGTCAGCCCCAGTTCGTTCCATCTTCAGACACATGAGAACACATTTGATTATCCTTTTGAGTTTCATTCAGGTCAACCTGCACTCACCTGGCTGAACTTGTACTAAGCAAGCAGTAAACTTTTTTCCCTTAGCTTCCCAATGCACCTGTCAATATTGCTTGAGGCGAACATTAAAAAATTTCAAGCTATTTCCTAACCCCATCATATGGAAACGAAGAAACATGTGAGATAGCAGAATGTCAAGGTTCTGAGGTCGACATGCATTCGTGCAACAGGGGAAAAAGGTCAAGTTATAGGGTAGAAGGCTAACAAACAAATGAGCAGGGAGCTAAAGCGCCCAGTAGGGCAAGAGTTCAGTTAATTCACCCAGACGATCTATTCCAGACGTGGTAAATGATACATTATTGGATCCAGATCTGCAACTGCTTTGTATATATTACATTACTGGGACCAACCCCATTTAAGTGTCATTAGCCTACCCTCAGAAACACTGTTATTGCTCAAATCTGTTTGCTGAGTGTGCTTTAACTGAGCTGGCAATGCATTTTGTTTCTCAATCTCTTTCTTCCATTCCAAATACTTGCTCAACCACAAAATTATAAAGCGTAACCAATGGCAGAACACCCAGGTTGATTGTGCTTGGTGGGATTTTAGTAATGATTGTGCATAGTACAATCCCATGGAATATATCAGTGTAAATTGTGGTAAACACTGGACTAAACATACTGTAAGTAGTCAAGACTGCCAAATGTTAAGAAGTGTTATTAGCTCCTCATTAATCAAAGTCTCTATCTTAGAAAGAGGAAGCTATTACAGATAAAGGAAGCCTTTGCAGATAACAGATAAAAAAAATGCTTCAATAAAAACAATGCAGCTTTCACAATTGACAGCAGCTACTGTATTCACAAATTGGCTGAAGATTGATTGAATTCCCAAAAGACAGGTTGTGGAGAAGAAATAAAAAAGACAATTAACAAAAGTGCACAGATTGGAAATAACTTTCCTGGGCTACGAACTAAAGTCGTTAGTCTTGAGATAAAATTCACAGATCGATTGTTATTGTTACTACATACTGTTATTGTGGCAACTGTATGCTATACTTACAATGCACCCATAGTGGCAATACCAAGGGTGCAAGGGTTTTGTGATCTGGTGCAAAACAATTTGATAAGATTGACAGTGTAAAATGCAGGCGAATGGAAACATCTTCCGAACACAGCCTCACAATTGGCCGTGTATACTGACACCACTACTCCAGGCTAAAATAGAGATAAGTGGATAATTCTTCAATCAATCACTTCTGAAGACCACACCGTTGTAAATGGCTGGGATTGATTTTACACACAAATTTTGTTAATTGCAGTTTGTAGAGACTTTTTAAAAAATAAACTCTAAGTAGAGATTGTTTGCTTCGCTATTCACTGAACAATTTAATGTTTGGTATTAAGTTCAGCTACAGTAAAGTGGCCACTGCTGCAAGCCCCCCCCCCCCCCCCCACTTTAAAAGTAAACCTACTACAACTGTTAAAACTAGCCGGTCTAAAAACCTTAATTGAAAGGATTTGCCAGTTCCATCAATTCTCTTCAGCTAATGGGAAAGGATTGTGGCCATGGGTTGGTGAACAAGATGCAAATATACAAAAGGAGGAACTGCTGCTAACATTTACACCACTTATTAGTACACAGATAGGTCGTTGTAAATAGTCAGTTGTAGGCAGTCTAATGTGAACAATGAAATTACATCAACATAAATTGACATGTTTTAATATTAGGGACACAACTTGACAAATCAGAAGCAGGTCAATTTGTTCCATTCTGATTATACTCAAGCAAAATGTGGAGAAAACCAAAATGTGTTGCAATCATTGCTAAGTCTCAATCTATCAAAAATCAGTTGGTCATCAAGTGTCATTGTTTTCGGTACAAATCAACTCGATCTCTTATCTGTTTAACTGCTGAGAAAAGGGGAACTCAATGATGCCAAAACAACACAGTGAACAGGCAGATTTACGTTCTCAGGATTTTGAGACTCAACTCTTGTTAGTAAACTAATGCTTCATTCTTTCCCCGTTTTTAACTTGGATCCTTTCTGTGGTCTGGACGAATGAGTGCATGTTTGGAACATAGCATTGGGTGGGGCAGTGGGATGCAAGTATTATGAATTCAAAATCTGAAAGGATGGGTTTCTCTGTGTAGATTTTGGAATAATCAGGAAACAAGAGTAATCAGGGCTTGGGATGTGATGGAAATAGTGCGGCAAGATACAAGTTGGAGAAGCCCGGGAGGAGGTTGCCAGTGTGCTCTTGGTGATTGGCGATGACAATAGTTTTTGGATGTGGCTATGAAGAAGTATCAGTCAAGTGGAGTTAGTGTGATATCAAACGGAGACAGTTTGTAATCATGGGAGTGCAGCAGGTATGCTTGTTGGATTGGGATGGTAACCTGGGGTCAAACACGTCTGCTTCTCCTCTTCTACAGCAGGCCTATAAATGCATCTCATAGATACCAGAGAATCCCCACAGTGTGTGAACAGCCCCTTCGGCCTAACAAGTCCACAATGCTCCTAAGAGCACCCACCCAAACCCACCCCCTATATCATCCTTAATGTACAAATCCCTGAACACTACAGGCAATTTAGCATGGCCAATCCACCTGGCCTGCGTATCTTTGGACTGTGGGAAGAAACTGGAGCACCGGGAGGAAACTCACACAGACGTGGGGAGAATATGCAAACTCCACATAGGCAGTCGCACAAGGGTGGAATTGAACCCAGGTCCCTGGCGCTGTGAGGTAGCAGTGCTAATCACTGTGCCACCGTGCCACCCTATCAACTTCATGGATTCACCAGTTCCCATCTCCTTATTCTGCCAGGTTTCCCCGAGTTCAGGAAACATGGCTGAAAATAGGTATAAACAATTGAGGCATGGAGGCTCTTTAAAAGCATCACAGACGGACCTCCTTCGAGTTGCTTGCTCCAAATCCTCTCTCTGTTAGAACTAGAAGTGGTCTGGTTTGAAATTTTAACATTTCACCTCCTCACACAGCCCAGTTCTTGTGTGTTTGGGAATTAAAACTGTCCTTGTGTGTTGAATAGCAGTTAAAAGATATCCCAGTTTATGGTCTGTTAAAAGAATATTAATTTCTGTGATATTAAAGTGAGCCAGTGATGTAACAGGAACAGTTATTTTCCATAACTGGGGATGGGAGAGCTGAGGCAATGTTTGGGAGAAGCAAGAATAATGGCTTTAAAGGGAAAGTCTGTAATGGTTCAAAAAGGCAGCTCACCGCCACAGACTCTTGGGAAATTAGAGGGAAGCAACAAATGCTGGCTTTGCCGGCGATGCTCGGGTCTCAAGAAAAATGAATTGGACTATGATTGAACTCTGACAGTTAATAGTTAAGTATATAATATTTTCATTGTATTAAGTGCATAGATCAGCAAGTTCCTGGTATTGTATTAAATCTGTTGATCTCAGCATCCTCAACGTTCAGAAAAGTTGATTGTCATTCAGCAGACAAGCTCAATAGGCTGAACAGATTGACTTAAAATGAGGAGCCAGAGAGCTGCTGAAGTCTCTGGACATATAGGGTCAGCATGAATCAATGCTTTTAGAGAGAGGGGAGGAAACTTGAGAGAAGAAAAACTGTAAAATTATTTTCTTAGTTTTGTCAGAACTATGTGGATACATTCCCCTTAAAAAGAGGAAACCAAACTCTAAAGGCTTTTAAAAAAAATTCAGTTATGAATAATTAGGATTAGTTTTAATGTTTTCTTCCCATTAAGATTTTGTTGAGAGGAGGAATACTGTTTAAAGATGGCATTTTAAGTCCATCACTAGGGGATATGGCCTTAAGGAGTTTTATAGCTCCAGGAGGAGGAAGAAAAACCAATTTCAATTAACTAAATTTACCCAGTGTCTTTCAATTAAAGTCCCCACCATCCATGAGTGCTAATCTAACTTGTTTACATCATAAAGCTCAGTAATTTCAATACATCAGCAACCAGATTGTTTTGGCTCTTGGTGGTAATCCTCAATCAGAATTTTATTTCCAAAAAGTTGTATTTCCTGGAAATTGCAAAGTTAAAGGCTAATTTGATAGGGAAAAATTATTTGTGCTCTACTGAGTTAGGTCACAGATTTGGCATGATCTCACTGAATGGTGGAACAAGCTTGAAAAGTAAATGGTCTACTCCTGTTTCTATGTACCTTTATCCCCAGAAGATGCCCTCATGGTGAAACAATTGCCCACAGTTTGATGGAAAAATATGGCACATGAAGTAATCATGCTGTTATTAGTACTGAAGATAACATGACCAACTGTGGCAGGAAGGACTGCAGTATGTGTTGTGAATCACATCAATTAATGGACGATTTGCACCAAAATAAAAATATCCAACTTATGGTACTCGCTTGAGAGACCCTACTCCAGCAAATTCTGGTATATGATTTTCTAATCTTCATCAATTATACACTTTTGACGGACTTAGCATACAAATCATGAAATATATTGTGAATTCGGAGGCAGCATTCAAAGTGTGCCATGGAATAGGATTATAAGAGTTGGTGGCAAGTCACCTATTCTGGGAAGAAAAGATTCTTTTTTTAAGTCACATCTTCAAATAAGAGCAATAGTGCTGTAAACCTGGCCAAACTCAATTTGAAAGTTAGCAAACAACCAGATATTTTACTCACTAATCAATCACAGAATTTAAATTCACATGACCTGGTTAGCAAACATTTTGTTGCATGTTCAATTGCCCCAAGGGATGTTTGAAACCTATCCAGTATGGTTCAAACCGACAGAGATTATACACAGCTGCATAGCCAAAGACCAGCTACCAATAATTACATAATGAGGGCCAAAAATATCCTCGCAAAAAAAAATCCAGTTTTTGTTTTTCAAACTGAAGTACTTGAATTAAATTTTCATTATATACCTCAATGCATCATATGACCTCTCATCTGACTCTTCAAATATACAAGCTGAATAACTGCTGCAGTATTTGTTTTTCATAAAATAGTTTGAAAGACTGGAAAAAATTAAATTGTAGGGTCTCTTTTTATTCTGGGACACTGTGTGTTTACATTAAAATCAACAAAATTATGCAATTCCATTAAATCCTAGGTCCAGGTTTCAAGTTATTTCATTTCATTTTTTGTTTCAGATTTCACTACAGTAATCCACTGTTGAACCTCATCATGACCAACTAGGAGGTAAGGAGCTGCAGAAGCACCTTTATTAAATAGCACACTAAAAAACATGTTTTGATCCACACCATTGATTCTTTTGCTCCTGCAAGATCACATAAATCATCCAGCAACAGCATTTGGAAGAAGAAAATTCTGCAGCAGTTAATGCCTGTCCTCCTCCAGAATCCATTTTTAGGTCAGAAACATTGGACTAAATTTTCCCGTTTTCAAGCAACATGTTTTTTTAAAGCGAGATGTATAGAGCCTGATTTGTCATGGCTCATCGTGACTATTACTCTTCAATCTTCTGTTCTTCCAGTCATTAATCATACATCAGGATCTGTAGCATCTGACTAAAAATCACATGGCAGGACAGATGTAAGTGCTCACTGTTGCTGGAATCTCCCTGAGGTTGTACTGCTAATGCCATTTTCAAAGCAAAGCTGCATACTATTTCAGATGCTACAAGACAGAAACAGCCATTCGCTGTGCAGTGCTCAAGTATCTACATGGCCTAGAAAGAAAGTTAGTTTCTTGGTTTGAAAGATCTTCTGTGCTCTGCAAGAGTATGTATCAGCATCTTCTCTCTTCTAATTTGCACACTAGCTCTCAGTGTTGATTGTCCACTCAATGATTCTCAACATGCCTCATTGAATTTGACCACTCATGTGGGGTCAGGGAGACTTCCATGGGCAATCAATTCAGTAAATCTCACTGTGCTGTGCTGGATTGCTCTCCCGTTACCACTAATTCATTCTTAATCTGCCTTTTAGCCCTCTTACGCAACTACTTCTCTTTGCTCTCTTATGCTAGGACTAGCAGCATCCCAGCAAACCTCTGCACCTAAAAGACGAGCACTGGAGACCCTCATCTCCACCTCCAAAATTAAGAAGGATGCCATTCAACCCTCAGAACTCAATTGGCAAGTCCTCCACCCACACCCTTCACTTACTCAGATTTTCACCTCAGTGGTTCTCTGTCTAGATTAGACTCTGAAGTACAATCTGGTGAGCACACAATTTAGATATCTCCATAGTATGCTGTGGTAGAAACAGCCCAGGTCTGGTCCCCTGGACAGAATAAGATGATTCCCCCGACTCATTATAGTGCTTCGCTCTGTTGTTTCCTTTAACCTGTTCACTTTTGACACTCAGACATGGCCATTTGATTGAAACACATGCAGTATTTTTCCGGGTCAGTTGCTGGCACATGCTACATGTGTGGCATTGATATAAATTGCCTGCCTTTCTCTGTGTGTGCTGAAAATCAATGCAAGCCACAGAGGCTGACAGCCTCCAAGTAAGTGCAGAGTGAGTGAGCATTAAAATTGAGGTAAAGAGACAAGAGATGCATCTGTGCAAGATATTTGTGTGCTCCTGTGTGCAAAGCAACCTGGCAGAAACGTGCAAGCTATGGGTCTTCCTGAGCTCCAAAAAATGGGTAAAGTCCTGAAAGGCTGAAGGTGGACTGAGAGCATGCACAAGGATTTGGTGAGGCTGATGTACGTGGACCGTGGGTGGAGGAGAATGGTGTACATAGATCATGAAGACGATATTGTGGTGAAGACACAGTTGGATGAAGGCCTGGACAAGCAAATGGTGAACTGCTGCTACCAGGCAGCCACCCTGACTTTGACAACACAGTGTGGAGTTGGAGGAACACAGTAGGTCACGCAGCATTGGAGGGATAGGAAAGATGACATTTCGGGTTGGGACACTGACTTCCATGTTGGAAATTAGAGATGTTTACACATCTTCCTTCCTGAGAAAGTATTGGATATTTGCATATGAATGAGGTGACTGGGCTAATAATGGGATACAAATGTATGGAAATAAAACATTAAATTAGTGCTTATGGCTGAAATTCTGGAGTCATCATTTAAAGCTGAAGGGAAAATTGAGAAATGCCTTCTTTGATGTCGTGATTCCAATTTTTAATTCTAGACATATTTTCCCAACTTTTCTGTCATTGCCCATTGCTGGAGGAGATCAAAATTTCTGCCCATTGTTTACTGCATTAAATGCGTGAACTGTCAATGTGTTTTTATTAAAAATTATTCGTTCATAAATTTAGTTGGCAAAAACATGGCTTACACAAGAGAAATTCCTCTTTCCATGATTATAGAATTTCCATAATAAATTTTTTGGAACCTTTGAACTGGAAAAACTTTTAAGATATGTTTCTAATACCAATAGCAAATAATGCACAAGAGAAACTCCATGAATCCCATTGCTCATCCAGGTCTCCAAAACATTCATTTGCATATAGCAACTAAAGCAATAGTGCTTAGTAAAATAATTTCAAACTCTCATCAGGAATGCCAAATCCCTAAAAATAAATATTTCAAATTTCTTATCAAATATATAATGCACTACGTTCATCGTTGAATGTCTTTACAATTCTTTGTAAGTTTTTACACAGCAAATCTATGTAGTCATTTGCCCACCCATAATATAATTCCATCTTAACCTAAAGAAACAAAATAGTGTCTGTAGGAATTTTTTAAAACATTGAAACTAAAATTTCAAGTTTTGCATAGTGTAAATCCAGCTGATGTAAGGCTCTCCCTTTCAGGTGAAGGAAAACTCTCAGCCGTGCAGTCTAGGGTAATTTATTCAATTATGCAACTGTAACTCTAATTCCGTTCACATGCAAAGCAATTATAAGAATGCCTCCATGTTTGCCTAACCCCAATCAGTGAATATACAACCACTGATGATCTGTTGTTCAGGATTTCCTAATATGACAATTTCAGTTAGTCATCTTCAAAGAGAATTAACCTTTTGATATCCAAATATAAATCACAACAATCAAGCAATATAATGAAACATCAGAATACAGACATTCATGAAAATTCAGCACACAGACATGACTGAATTTTTTTTTAAAGTGGGAAATTTTGACAGGTACACCCACCAAACCACAAAGAACGCCCCTAAAATCCAAGCCCGTTAAGCTGCACTAGTTAGATGGAAAAAGGCAACAGTGTTTCCAGCATCAATATGTTAGAACTTAAACTGGGCTACAGATACTCTATTGAAAACATGTGTGAAAATTTCACTCTAGTTAAGAGTACATTCTTATGTGTCAAGTTTATAACACTGGAAAGTTTCAGTGACGTTATACAAAGCTAACATTTGCAGCAACTATTAATTCTGATGTATGCTGAACAATCCGCTGCATGTGTGAACTGGTATCAGGTTGCACTAGTACTTGAGTGTGTCACTGTGTATGGACAAGATGCTTAAGGAAAGTGGTTAAACTTGGTGAGTATTGTAAAGTGAATAGCTAATTACGGTCAATCAGCATGGATATTTTAAAGGCAAGGCAACTTTAACCAATTTACTTGCAGATTTTGAAGCAGTGCCCAGCTGGATAAAGGGTATACACGAGTTGCGTACAATGATTTTCAGAGGGCAATCAATAAAACATCACAGAGACTCATCAGAAATATAGGTATTGGAAGAAACAAAGATATATCTGAGATACTGAAATGCACATATAAGTAAACCATGTGTGGATTAGAAAATCGTATCCCAACATGGACACACCTTTCCAATATCCACAGATTATTTAGACTTGGGTATTTTTTTGTTGATAATGCACATGTAACAGCATTGGAAAACAATAATTATTACAAAAGTCTTTAGGAAGTGTGAAAGATTACTAAGATGGCCTGAATGATAGAAAAATAAATTTTACATAGACATGTACATATGTATTTTGGGATAAAATATAGAGTTACTGGAAAAATGCTGAAGTGTTTGGAATAAGAAAGAGATCAGAAGGATGTAGTTAAAGTCATAGAGTCATACTGAATGGAAACAGGCCCTTCGGTCCAACACATCTGCAACAACCAGATATCCAAAACCAATCTAGTCCCATTTGCCAGCACTTAGCCCACTAACAGGCCCTTCGGTCCAACACATCTGCAACAACCAGATATCCAAAACCAATCTAGTCCCATTTGCCAGCACTTAGCCCACTAAACCCTTCCTAGTAATGTATACATTCAGATGGCTTTTAAACGTTGTAATTGTACCAGCTTCCACCACTGCCTCTGGCAGCTTGTCCCTCAAGATCAAGCATGACTTGCTTCCATTCGGGTTCAATGGGTCTGAAATAGTTGTAGGTTCAACGTATGACTCGTAGGCTCTGTCATGTGTGTGGAAAGTGATCTTGAAACATTGGGTAGATGGGCTGTTTTGAGGTTTGAATTCTCCCTTTGACTCCAACTTTTTCTCTGCATATTTCTGACAAGTCTCTGGACACATTCACAGCCTTTTGGAATGCATATTTGCCATTTTGGTTGGTCATAAGCCAGTCTCCCATTACTCAATGGGTACGTTGGCTTCTTTAGGGATTACCCCTGATGACATCATAAAAGCATTTACAGCATGCACCTGGAAGTCCACTATCTTGACCAAGCTCTGGGTAGAGTAGTTCCTTTGGGAGTCTGCATCCAGACATATAAATGACATCTCCTGTTCCGCAAAGCTAGTTTTGAGTGATAAGTGCCTCATATAGAGTCTCAGTGCTGGATAAATTGTTTTGGGAGAGGATGTTGCTGTTGTTCTGTCTTTCTTAACAGCAGATTTGAAAACAAGGGAGACAGTTTATTGGATTTCACAAACAGCGCATAAAACACATTTATGACACCAGCTGATTGTAATACAACAAGTCAGATCTCAAAGTGAAACCTGGCTTGGTAGATCATTTGTTTAATTTTTGCATTTGATTAATGTGCCCACCCAGTTAACATACAAAAGAAAAGAAAGAAAGAAGACTGTATATATAGAAGACATTTAGAAAGATCATAGCACAAAAATCAAAACAAAGTTTCAACCTGTTTCCCAACACAACCACAGTTCAGTTTCAACTCTAGTAAACTATTGCTCTGAACTCAGCATTTAAAAATAATGTTTATCTGACTTTCTTTCTCTTGAACTATGGAGACAATTTGATGATTCCTTTCCAAGTCTTCTGGCATGAATGCTTTATAATTCTGAAGGTCTAAAGTTTTTCAGTTCCAACAAATTGAAGATTTCTATCCAAACACTCCTGGCTTGGAAGACCCACTCTAAAAACACATCACCTGGAACGACAGGTTCCCTGAACTGATTTGGTTCTTCTGTTAGGAGAAACTGAGCCAAAAGCTAAACTAAAAGCTGAACCTTCTGTTCCAAAAACAAAATTAAAGTAACTGCCTTAATACATTTAGTCTGCAATCCATTAACACTCTAAAGTCCTCCCATGGACTGTTCTGTAGTCACATTATTCCTTGGAACTGATGTATTTAGGTCACCATCTAAATGGCATTCCGAATTTCTTAAAAATAATACCTTCACTGAATCAACCTACATCCATCTGCTTCTATTTTGAAATCCAAATCCAAGCATACATATTTTCATCACACACCAAGAGTAAAGAGGTAAGCCAAAATTAAAGCAAAGAAAGAGTGTTTTGTGCAACTTTGGGCATCCCATCACAGACAGCAAATTGAAATCTTAAGAGAAAAATATCATAATAAATAAGAATGACATCAGGGATAGGAAAATATATAGTTATAGGAAGAGATTTGAAATGCTCAGTACACTCGAACTGTTTCAGAGAAAACCAAGAGGAGCAAACATCTATCATTGCTGGATATCTGAAATAAGAACAGAAAATGCTAGGAAAATGTAACAAGTCATACAACATCAGTATCTGACGAAAGATTGTCAACCTGGAACTTAGCTTTGTTTCCCTACTAAGTGATATACTTTTAAATTCAATAATCAAGGCAGGAATACAAGAGCACCCAACTCAACTCACCTCACACCGGTCACATGGATAGGATGAGGTACTTAAGTGGCTCCTAATTGACCACTTAAGGTAGCAAAATGCTCAAATGTAGGTGGGTCCCCTGATCCCCTGACCCACACCCTTCTAAAATTTCAGTTAGATGGGGGCAAGGGGGTAGGTGGTAGGAAGGGAGCCCACTGTTTCTTGCAAGTCCTCTCCCACTGGATATTATAAAACCATGTCAAAAGATTAGAATTGATATAAATGTAAAAGAGTTTTGTGGGAAAGAATATTTCCCATGGTTAGGGATCAACTTGAAATTGAAATAAAGAGTAACGATACGATAGAGTAAAATTCTTTTTTCTTTGCTGATCGATGAAAGCTATGCCATTTGAGATGGTGAGAACTCAGACTGCTACAAATTTTAATACAAAATAGATTAAATAGTTTAAGCTAAAAAAGTTACAGGGGTTATAAGTAAATGACTGGGTAATGGAATTATTTATTCCAATTACTCTAGGAAAGAGGTAACATACATTTGACAGATTAAATGACTCTTATTTATGTTTTAAACTTCAACTGTTCTAATGTGGTAATGGCACATTCCAATTTTCTGAACTAAGAAATGGTTGCTGTAAATTTCTTGCAAATACCCACGTTGAGCCTCTCTCTGATGATACAGTAAGTATTGGTAGGAAAAACGTTTGCAGGGAGAGGAAAAAATGTGCAGGCCAGGTGGATTGTCCATGCTAAATTACTGCATAGGTTTGATGAATGTGTAGGCCTAATCGGCTAGCCACTGGAAATGCAGGATTCCAGGCATGGGGTGTAGCAGTGGCAGTGGCTCAGGGCAGGATGCTCATCAAAAGATCACTGCACACTCGATGGGTCAAATGTCCTGTATCTGGTTGGTAGGGATTCTATGCTTTTTTTTGCCTTTTCTCTTAAAAAATGCAGCTGGTCTGATAAAGGCTAAGGAAATGGTTGAAAATTCGATGGCTCAGCAAATCTTTTATGCATAGAGACCTATAAAGATCAGAAGCAACACTGCAATGCTGGATATAACAAAAATACCACAACTGAAACTCCATCGCATATACTAGCCAATCATAGAAATTTCCTGAGGAAGACGGAACCACATAACAAGCATTTGAAGAAGTATAGAACAAGAAAAAAGTTTTTCAATCCATTAAGTTTATTATTCCAAAGATCCTGCTGAAAGATGGCTTGCCTGTTCCTTTTAAACATGTATAAGCTTTTAAATTCCCACAAAGTAGTTGGTGAATTTGAATTTGGATCAGGAAAATGGTCAGTGTGAAGGCAATTTTAAAAGGAATAAATTTTGGGAGCTTTTCCACAAAGATTTATTCTTTCCAGAATGTCAAATTCAAGTACAAATTGAACACATTGGCATAAGAAACTCCGTACAGAGAAGTAGCAAACACTTGCATCTATTAAAATATCCGGTGTGCTAGAACCAATGGAGAGGTCTGCTCTCTTTGAGCTTTAACTTTTTAAAATTCATTTTTGTGGGACGTGGGCATTGCTGGCTAGCCAACATATATTGTCCATCCCCAGCTCCCCTCGAGAATCAGAGAATCACTAAATCATAGAATGACTACAATGTGGAAGAATACCATTTGGTCCATTAAGTCGACACTGACCCTCCGATGAGCATCCCAGCCAGACCCAACCCTCTACTCAATCCCTGGCAAATCCACCTAGCCTGCACATCCCTGAACACTAAGGGCAATTTAGTATGGCTAATCCACCTGACCTGCACATTATTGACTATGGGAGGAAACTGGAGCACCTGGAAGAAAACCACCCAGACATGGGAGAATGTTTAAACTCCACACAGTCACCCGAGGTTGGAATCAAACCCGGGTCCCTGGCGCTGTGAGGCAGCAGTGCTAACTACTGAGTCACACTGCCACTCGTAAAGGCAGTGGTAACCTGCCTTCCTGAACTGCTGCAGTTCACCTGCTGTGGGTTGGCCCACAAGGCTATTAGGGAGGGAATTCCAGCATAGTGATCCAGTGACAATGAAAGAATAGCAACATATTTATGAGTCAGGATGGTGAGCGGCTTAAAGTTCCCATGAATCTGCTGCCCTTGTCCTTCTAGGTGAAGTGGTCATGGGTTTGGAAGATGCTGTCTGAGGATCTTGAGTGAATTTCTGCAATGCATTTTCTAGATAGTACACACTGCTGCCACTGAGCATTGGTGGTGGAGGGAGTGAATGCTTGTGGATGTTGTGCCAATCAAACATTCTGCTTTGTCCTGGATGGTGTCAAGCTTTTTGAGTGTTGTTGGAACTGCACCCACCCAGGAAAGTGAAGAGTATTCCATCACACACCTGACTCGTGCCTTACAGTTGATAGACAGGATTTGGAGAGTCAGGAATTGATTAACTCACTGCAGTATTCCTAGCCTCTGACTTACTCTCTTTGCTACTATATTTTTGTGGTGAATCCAGTTGAATTTCTGGTCAATGATAACATCCAGGATGTTGATAAGTAGGGGATTCAGTGATGGTAGCACTATTGAATGTCAAGGGGCAGTGGTTAGGTTGTCTCTTACTGGTGATGGTCATAGCCGGGCATTTATGTGGCATGAATGTTACTTGCTAATTGTCAGCCCAAGTCTGGATATTGTCCAGATCTTGCTGCATTTGAACATGGACTGCTTCAGCATCTGAGGAGTCATGAATGGTGCTGAACATTGTTCACCAATGATTGCACATCCTCAGTTCTTATTTTCAACCTTATTATGGAGGGGAAGTCATTGATGGAGCAGCTGATGATGATTTGGCCCAGGGCAGTATTCTGAGGAACCCTGGCAGAGATCTCCTGGAACTGAGATGACTGATCGCCAACTTTCACCATTGCGTGTATACGACAAAACAGAATGATTTATGTGGGTATCCAATTCACTACGATCAAATAGTTGTGCCCACATTTATCTCAATTGTACGGGGAAAATGAAGATAGCAACAGATTGAAAGCCTTGACCTTTCAAATGGTCTGGATAAAGTATAGATTCTTTCCAGCTGTGGTCTGGCTAGTGCCTTGTAAAGATTTAGCAATGTCTCCCCACTTTTATATTCTGTTTACTTCGAAATAACTTTAGCAAGATTTAGCAAGGTCTACCTATTTTTACACTGTTTGCTTTGAAGTAATGGCCAACATGGGGCAGCACGGTGGCTCAGTGGTTAGCACTGCAGCCTCACAGCGCTAGGGACCCGGGTTCGATTCCCGCCTCAGGCGACTGTCTGTGTGGAGTTTGCACATTCTCCCCGTGTCTGCGTGGGTTTCCTCCGGGTGCTCCGGCTTCCTCCCACAGTCCAAAGATGTGCAGGCTAGGTGGATCGGCCGTGCTAAATTGCCCGTAGTGTTCAGGGTGTGTGGGTTACAGGGGCGGTGTGGATTTGTTGGGCCGAAGGGCCTGTTTCCACACTGTAGGTAATCTAATCATTCCATCTACCCTACCTACACCTGTGCAACGTGGATACTAGCTTTTTGTGATTCAGACATAAGGAACATGAAATCCTGCTATGCTGCAGTCTTTTCCACTGATAGAATATTCAACTCCTATATTTGTCCTGAAGTACATAACCTGAGCTTTTTCCACATTGTATTCCATCAGTCACATTTTTTTTCTCATTCATTCAACCTGTCTCTACCACTCTGTAGATTTTGTGTCATCCTCACTACTTGCCTTGCCATCTATTTTTGGCTTATTTGCAAACTTGGCTATAGTACATTAATTTTCAATATCCAAAACATTAATATATATTGAAAATAATCATAATCCCAGCACACAGCTTGTCCCGTACAACCCTTAAAATGCCCCCTTTTTACCCCAACCTTTTGTCATCTATTATTTAGCCAATTCTCTGCCTATTCTAATATACTAACTCCAACATCACGGGTCCTTATCTTGTTAAATAGCCTTATCAAATACCTTTGGGAATCTAAGCATACATCTACTGGTTCTCCTTTAACTGTCCTGCTTGTTACGTCCTCAAAGAACTTTAATACACTGGTCAGGCATGATTTTCTCTTCATGAAGCCAGGCTGACTCAACTTGCTTATAATATGTATTTCTAAGCACTCTACTCCAACATCTTTATAAGAGTCTCTAACATGTTAAGCAAACTGGTCTACTGTTACCATTTTTTGCCTGCGTCTATTTTTGAATAATTGTGTTAAATTGGCAATTTTCCTGTCCTCTGGTACTTTTTCAAAATTTAAGAATCACAGAATTTTAATAGCAGTGTGTCTACCAACTCTGTAGTAACTTCATTTAAGATCGTAGGATACAGCTCATCAGGTCCAGGGTACTTACTGAATTTTAGACCTATTAGTTTCCCTAGGACTTTTTCTACAGTGACAGTTTGTGTTTGTTTCCTTTCTCCTTTAATCCCTAGATTATTTAGTAATTTTGGAATTCTTAGTGTGTTCTGCCATGGTTTCAGATGCGAAGTATTGACAACTTCTCTCCTACTTCCTGGTTTCCCATTATTATTTTCTCAGCCTTGTTCTCCAAAGGGCATTTATTCACTTTGGCCTCTCTGTTCCTTTTCATATGTTTAAAGAAGCTCACACTGTCTATTTTTACGTTATTTGCACTTCAGATTTTCAGAAAATTGGCCCTTTGATGCCACACAGAGCTAAGAATTATGTTCTCAACATGGTTGGGACCTTGGTTCTCTTTCGTTGACATTTAGAATAGAGAGAGAGTAAAAGGATATTTTTAGTTGCCTCAATCTGGTTCACTTGACTGGCTGGATCAGACATAACTCTCCTGCATTTCCACCAGCAATATTCCCACATTCCTGTGTTGGAACATCAGAATAATTTAAGTGGAATATATGAGACATGAAAAAGGGGCTTATAACAGCAGTGGAAAATCCCTGCAGTGGCTAATTTAACTGGTTAGTGCCCACAGTAACCAGTTTAAATGCTCTGAAAATTTGATTAATGCATGTGAAGCAAAGATGCAAGTATACTTTAAGCGGCACACAGTGTGACAATGACATGGAAATCTGAAATATTCTCTGTCTCTCTGAAGCCCCTCCTCTCAAATTACTGCCAATAAACAATTACTTACACTGAATGCAATCACATTCAACTCTGTTCGCCAGGTGTGTGGAAGGAAAATGAGCAACAAACGTTTAGCAAATATGTGTGTTTCTAATGCCAGTTTATTGGTATTAAAAGAAAATATGTCATCCAAGAACTTGGTCTTTTGACACTGCAGATGGAGGGACTGGCATCAAATGTTATTTGCTCTTTTGTAGCAAAGGTTCAAAAACAAGGAATTGGACAGAGAGAAATACTGAATATCCTCTGCCAGGGCTGAAATTACTTAGTAACAGCAAACTAACTAGGAAAAATTTGAAAAACAGACCTCAGGCAATAAGGAGGGAGATGCTTCTTATCTGAAAGTTGACCTTTCTACCCTGTAGGTTCAGCATCACAACAAGCAAATTGATATGTGGTACTAATTAGCAATTCTGTATCCTTCAGTGATAAATTATGTGGTTGGCCTTTCTGACAATGACAGAGTGACAACAAATAAAATTCAATCAGCTTGTGTCCCTCTGAAACTCGATGCTGAAATAGCAACAGTACAGTTGAAAAATACAACAACTACAACATGTGGCATTAATAAAACAAATGATCTCTCCGGCATTAACCTTTTCAACACCACAGAAAAGTTTATTTGTCTACTAACCATGTTTAAACTCCAAGCTACTCTTAAGCTTACATATCAGTGTAGTTTCTTCTTGTCATGACATATCCAAGCATGTTCATAAGTGTCTGAGTTACAGAATTGGTATGACCATTTTAAATTTATACATGATATAAACAAAATAGGCCTTTAAATAAAGAACTTGCATCCATATAGCAGTTTTTACAACCTCAGAATGTCTCAAAGATATTCAAATTAATTACTTTTGATGTGTTTGAATGTAAGACATTCAAAGCAGTCACTAAAGCCATTCCCAATAACAAGCCCTTGTGGAAAGTAGTCGCTGGCTTTAGATCTTGCTGCAGCATTTTGGAAAAGTGGCCAGTTGGTTCCTTGGTGCAGCGCAATCTGTAAAAATAAACCTGCTCTGACAGCACCTTGAACAATATTCCCTCCCACTGCACATGCCTGTCACACATTTGTCCTTCCTCAGGTTGTTCACGATGATTAAGAACACAACAATGTCTCATGACTAGGCTATTGTAATCCTTTCAACTGCTTAACATGTAGCAAGAGCACGATGTTTGAGAACGATTCCACAATGTTTTGAATGTCAACACTGCCAACAATAGCAGCATTTTGTAGTAGTGCAAAAAGCTCACAAACAATAATACACAAGGTGACAATGAAAGAGTTAAATTCACATATTAGTATCACTGAAACTAGTGAAGGAAGGAACTCTGGTCCCAAACTTCATGCTCTTGATTTTGCAGGAGAAAAGGATGTGTCAAAATCCGGGAAACCCTCCCTAAGGGCATTGTAAATCTACCTGCAGCACATAAATTGCAGTGGTTCAAGAAGAGAGCTCACCACCACCTTCTGAAGGGGAACTATGGACAGGCAATAAATTCTGGTCAGCCAGTGAATGCCCACACCCCATGAATAAATAGAAAAAGCACATTGGAGAAAAAGCTGATTCAGTGTAAAATTCTGATGTCCGTCGAGAAAGCAACCACTGAAAGAGCTAGGGCAGAAGCTAATCAGTGAGAGGATGACAGCAAGATGGGAGCCAATCAAAAAATAGGTTTACATAATCTTAACATTTCTAGTGGATAGGATGAAGTTCTCTCCAGCTTCTTTTCCACTATGCCAACCATAATCTCTAATGGGTTTTTTCCAACTCTGCACAAACAGCAGCTGACACAGTTAGCAGCATTAGTCTGTTATGTTTTCCACAGTGCCAATTTTGGAGAAGGAACCAAACCAAGCCACTCTCATCACTCAAGCAAACTCTTCACCAATGCAGACGCATTCACCTCATTGAAAGCTCAGAGTGCATAATCTCAGTGTAAGGAATTGCCCATTTGTGATAGAGTTGTGAAGGAATTTTTTATCTCGGAGGGTAGTGAATCGATGGAATTCTTTACAACTATGGACAGGACAGGCTGGGTCATTAAGTGTATTCAAGGCTAAGATAGGCAGCTTTTTAAATCAGTATATGAATCAAGTTTCTGGAAAAAGACAGAAAAGTAGAGTGAAGGATTATCTGATGATCCATTATCTCGTTGAGGAGCCAAAATGGCCTACTTCTCCTTCCAGTCTTATAGTTTGTATAATCTTAGATTGGGTGTTACAGGATGACGATCAACATGTGTGAGCATGAGGCAGTCAGACAGGCAGAGGCAGCTGTGAGCAATTCACTTTGAAGAATGGAATACAAACACAACTATGCTCAACAGAGCACAGATCCACAGCCATGGGTATTACACACATTACAGGGTATTTTTAACCAACAGTATGAGATGGGTGCCCACATGACAGAACTCCCTAAGGTGGAGCACAGTCATGGGAAGAGAATGAAGTGCATTAATGACGTACATACTATGTTTCAGGATTTTGAGTGCATCAACTAACCAGAAGGGTATATTATATAGCACCACAGAGGATGCAGGGATACACTGATATGTAGAAATTGATACATTCTGTAGCACTGACTAGTTAGTGGCACTAATGGTGAAAGGTTACCTGCAGTGGACGTAGGCTGCTCCCCAACAAATGGGCTCCCTTTGGTAATCATGAAACATAGTGAGAGTACCATGCCTCACAGGGCACCATCATCACCATTACCGGTCACGTTGGCCTTGCTGATTGAAGAACGATCAGATGCATATCCCCTGTGCAACAGAGGATATCCCTACATATAAACTAGCAGACCAACCCTTGCTACCAAGGGTAGCTCAGTTGCATGCAGGCACAAATGAGCAAGGTACTTCCAACTCACCCTGAACCACTGGTGAGCACTGTATACAAATAGCTATTGGTTGTGCATCTGATATTTCATTTTGTGGTTCACTTGGGTAATATGTGTTGAGTTTGCCTTTAGTATCAAGGGATCAAGACAGTGGAAATATCATTATGTGAACCAGACTTGTGTACTACCAATCTTTGATGACATAAGGCAAAAGGATAAAGAAGTGGAGGAGCAAAGCATGGCACATGTGTATGCTCTTGTTCTTACTTAATTCAATGTGAGAAGCAATTAAAATATTCAAAATTGTGTGCATGATTGGTACTCAACTTCAATGAAATGAAAGAACATAACAAAGTTAAATTCATTCCAAGATGAAGCATCCTCAGGAGAAAGGAATATAAATTGGAATTGCCTGGGTTTCCCTGCTATCCTGTTCCATGCCTTGACGACTAATCTGGATTCTTAGAACTGTTTACAATTTGTGGGCATTATCCTCCACTGTTATATCCTCTCCCAAGAGGACGTACTGCTCCTCTGCTTTATCCATTTCAACATCAATATCCCTCCAATGTCATGGAGAGTTAAGTGGTCAACTACAGCACAGGAACCTATGAAGGATAACAGGGATGCCACCTAACTTTTCAAGGTACCAGAATTGCATCATCAGAAATCTGAAGACCCACTCAGTGGTGGTCCTTCTGATAAGTAGAAAATGGTTGTTATGCCTCTATGCATTTTCTCCACCTATGTTCTTTTCTCTCCATCTTTGGTCCGCCGCCTCCCCCTCTCTATTTATTCCAGAACCCTCTCCCCATCCCCCTCTCTGAAGGAGGGTCTAGGCCCGAAACGTCAGCTTTTGGGCTCCTGAGATGCTGCTTGGCCTGCCGTGTTCATCCAGCTTCACACTTTGTTATCTAAGGAATCTCTCGGGTGTCATGAGAAACTGCAACCATCTGCATTTGCCTAATAAGGATGTGATCAATATGGACTTCAGTAAGGGATTCAACAAGGTCCTCATGGTAAACTGGGTAGCAAGGTTAGATCACATGGAATACAGGGAAAACTAGCTATTTGGACATAGAACTGACTCGAAGGTAGAAGACAGAGGGTGGTGGTGGGGGTTGCTTTTCAGATTGGAGGCCCATAACCAGCAGTATGCCACAAGGATCAGTGCTGGGTCCACTGCCTTTTGTCATTTAGAGATATGATCTGGATGTGAACATAGGAGGTACAGTTAGTAAATTCACAGATGACACCAGAATTGGAGGTGCAGTGGACAGTGAAGAAGGTTACCTCAGAGTACAATGGGACCTTGATCAGATGAACCAATGAGCAGAAAGTGGCAGATGAAGTTTAATTTAGAGAAATGCGAGGTGCTGCATTTTGGAAAGGCGAATCAGGGCAGGACTTACACATAATGCTAAGGTCCTGGGGAGTGTTGCTGAACAGACAGAACTTGGAGTGCATGTTCATAGTTCCTTTAAAATAGAGTCACAGGTAGATAGGATAGTGAAGGTGGTATTTGGTATGCTGGCCTTTATTGGTCAGTACATTGAGTATAGGAGTTGGGAGGTCAGTTGTGGCTGTGCAGGACATTGGTTAAGCTACTTTTGGAATACTGTGTCCACTGCTTTAAGAAGAATGCGATACTGAGAAGCTTGAAAAGGTGCAGAAAAGACTTACAAGGATGTTGCCAAGGTTGGAAGGTTTGAACTACAGGGAGAAGCTGAATAGGGTGGGGCTATTTTCCCTGGAGCATCACAGGCTGAGGGGTGACCTTATAGAAGCTTATAAAATCATCGGGGTATGGATAGGGTGAATAGCCAAGGTTTTTTCCCCCCACTGTGGGGGGCATGCAAAACTAGAAGGCATAGGTTTAAGCTGAGAGGGAAAAGATTTAAAAGGGACCTAAGGGGACAAAGGGTGGTATGTGTTGAATGAGCTGCCCGAGGAACTGGTGGAATCTGGTACAATTACATCATTTAAAAGGCATCTGGATGGGTAAATGAATGGGAAGGGTTTAGAAGGATACAGGCCAAATGCTGGCAAATGGGACTAGATTAATTTACAATTTCTTGTTGGTATGGACAAAGTGTCTGTGTCCATGCTGTACAGCTCCAAGACTCTCTGACACTAAGTACTAGTCACGGCAGGTGGCAGGATGCCATGTACATGCTTGCACAAAGCTCTTTATTTGGCCACAGGCAAGCTAACCATTTGGAAAATATAATCACATTCTATTGTAAATTTACATATGTGCCCATTTGGTGCATTAATGGTTACATTGATCTGACTGATGATGTTCTACATCTAAGGTATTCCAATGATACCAGAAAATCCCATTGTATCTGTATTGCCCTATCTATTTGGACCTTGATGTATTACTTCCGAGCAGTGCATCCATGAACCACTTTCAACAATGATGGACCACTGTGATTTTCATGCTGACTATTAGGGTGTGCCTACAAGTTCATCTAGGCTTCAAGAAGTTCACCTCACATCAGAAACCAAATGCCTGTTTAGGTGCAACTTTCACTAGCACTGATATTAATATCTTCTGGAATCTTCTTCATTGGTACACTGTATGGTGAAGGTATAATCTTTGTTGCCTGCCAGCCGCTCATTTCTGACTTGTGTGTATCACGGCTGATTGTCTGTGAAGCTGAGTGGCTAGCCTTTTTCAGGGCAAGGCCTTGCTTGCAGTGTGATGGCTCCTGTATTCTCCAACATGCTCCCGCTGATCTATATAGGCTCACTCATTTTCCAATTGTCCAAGCATTCTCTGATCAAACTCAGGATGCAGAGATCATGTGGTTGTCACCTACTAGCAGTGTATGAGGTGACCGTTGAGTCTTCCCCGATGTGGTGTTAAGTAGCACCCACATTCATAATAGGCTCCCTGCTTCAATGTCGCCTCAGCCTCATGGACCAGCTTGCAACCCTAATGGTTTCCTGTTTCCAATAAATATCGGCAAACTGCCCTTCAACTTACTGACAATTAGGTTCATTGCATGCTCAGTTACTGACCTGCCACTTTCAGGAAGCTGGCTGCTTTCTGACCCCTTTCCTAAAATCATTCAGCACCAGAACAGAGTGGGGAAACCACCAAACTGCTTGGAGATGTGACTTTCCGAGTACACCCATCGTTGCCAAGCTATGTAAATTCAGCCCGTGTGTCAGCAAAAGAATTTTTAAATAAAACCGAGAAGGTCAGGAATAGTTTAAGAACACACTTGAAATGGATAAGAGTTTGCATTCAATATGCTATAGTACTTTTAGTACAAAATGAGACCACCATCCTCTTCGATATAAAAATACCTTGTGTTTGACAACAGTGGCTAAACGAAGTTTTCAATTTAAATTCCAAAAAACTCAACTACACGTTTGATTAACTAAAACTTAGTTATCAAATTACACATTTGATCAGCTGGAACAACAATGGGAGCTCAGAAGGTAAAAGTAGAAAAGCAGATGTTTAAGAAAGCAAAATACATAAAATTTCAGATCTGATATACGCAGACGCCAAGAGCTTTGAACCTAGGCTTCACTAACCATTCCAACCCAATAAGACAGGAACTAGAGGTCCAGGCAACAGAGGCTGTATTGTTTGCTTTGGGGAAGAAGTCAGAACATGCTGTTTCATATCTCCTCACACCACAAACTCGGCACAGAGAGGTACTAGAAGTGGGTCAAGGGAGCATAATCTGCTCAAAACCTCCTTTGTTGCAATAAAGCAGACACTACCACACCTTATGTGCACAAACTAGGGATCAGTAAGGGCTGTTGTGTTAGCACATAATTTAAAATAACTTTGATTTTTTCCAAATTAATCTGTGCACCTTGCTGCACCACTTTCTCTAAGTACAGTATCTATATGCATTTATATGGAGCATTCTTCATTTTCACACGATGACAATTTTCCTCTTTCAATGCTCCTTGCTGTTTATAAGCCTTTAATACAAGTTTCACTAAAGTATCACACAAGTATCACTCTTTTCATAAGACAAAAACTTACCACTCCAAACATTCAAGAACACTACACAACAGAAATTTATATTTATACAAAACTTATAAAAAATGCATACAAAACATCCTGAGATGCTTCAGAGGATCATTATAAAATGAAATTTGACAGTAAGCTCCATAAAGAGGTATAAGGGAAGATGAACATAAACTTGGCATCCACAGTCTTCTGTGGTGAAGAATGAAGAATAATTTTCCTCAGCTCAGTCCAAAGTGGTCTACCCCATATCCAAAGTCTGTGACCCTGGTTCTGCATTCCCTGACCAGGGAAAACAACCTTCTTGCATCTATTCGCCGGGATTAGAATTGTATACATTTCAATCAGTTCCACCGTCCAAATTCTAGTGAATACAGGCTCTGTTAAACCAATCTCTCCTCAGAGGATAGTTCTGCCAACCCCGTTACCAGCTTAATAAGTCTGCACTGCACTCCTGCTATGGCAAGTATATCCCTTCTTAAGTAGAGAGACCAAAACTCTGCAATCCCCCTGTGATGTGGTCTCACCCACAGCCCTATATAAAACTGCTGGAAGACTTCTCTACTTCTGAACTCAAGTCCTCTTGCAACGAAGGCCAATATACCATTTGCCTTCCCAACTATTTGCTACACCTGCCTATCTATTTTCGTTGACTAGTGTACAAGGTCACCCAGATCCTTTTGCACTTCCCAATATATTGTCATTTCTATCAAACACTGCACTTCTGCTTTTCTGAAGTGCATAACTTCATATTTAGCCACATTATACTGCATCTGCCATGTGTTTGTTCACTAACTTAACTTGCATAAATCACCTTGATACATCCTTACATTATCCTCAAAACTCTGCACTGTTTTATGTCGTCAGCAAACTTGGGAATGTTGCATCCAGTTTCCTCATTCAGGTATATACATTATGAATAGTTGAGGCTCAAGCACTGAATCATGTTGTACCCCACTAGTCACTGCCTGCCATCTGGAAAAAGACCCACTGTTTCCTGTCCACCAGCCAGTTCTCAATCCACGCCAATATGTTAACCTCTATTCCATGTGGTTAAATTCTGCTCACCAAGTTCTTATGTGGGACTTTATCAAAAGCCTTCAGAAAGTCCAAATATACACATTCTTTGGTTCTCCCTTAATTAATCTAATAGTTACATCCTGAAAAACGACAACTAATGCATCCAACATTTCCAGGTCCACTTCATCTAGTACTCTGCAGAACAAGGACAGTTAGAGAGCCAGAGAGGTTTAGGGAACCATAGCTTATGCTCTATTCTACAACTTAAGGCCTTGGTTCTGACAGCATGACCACCAATGCTGTAGGGATGAAAATGAGAGATTCTCAAGAGATCAGAGTTAGAACAGAGCTATGTTGAAAAGTTACGGGGCTAGGTGGGATTATAGGGAGGATCAGGCCATGGAGACATTTGAAATAAAGATGATGTTGGACTCTACAAATGCCAATGGACAATAACGGATAACACAACTGAGCAAACAATTAAAAATGTCAACTGTGACTCAGGACTAGTATTCGTAGATTAAAATCAGAAAGTTATGAATATAAATCTCATCCAGAGATGTGAACTGAAGGTCTAGACTAATTCTCCAGTAGAGAGCTACACTGCCAGATGAGCTGTTTCCAGGTGAGACATTAATGCTTCTACCCATTTGGATGGATGTTAAAGATTGCATGACACTATAGTGAAAGGAAGGAGCTATCCCCACTATCTTGACTGATATGTATCCCTTCATCAATACTATTCAAACAAAACATTATTCTCTGATTGTCTCAATACTGTTTGTCACGTAAAAAGGGTGCTCTGTTTCCTGTATCACCAATAACCACATGCCAAAAGTCCTTCACTGGCACATCCTGAGGTCATAAAAGGCACGATATTACTAAGTTTTTTGAATATATAAATGAACACATTATGACATATTTACATTAGATTTTTAAAAAATTACTTCCACTTTAAAATTATCTTTTTCCTTTTCTCTAGCTACCAGTACCTCACACCAGCCAAGTTAGTGAATAGGTGACTTACTGATACTTCTCAACGATTACCAATTATTATCTTGCTTAAGGAAGGGAAATGGAGGGGACTATGGGAAAGAAACCTGAGCAAGATGCTTTCTGATTATCTACTATTCTAACTGGGAATAATTTTTACATCCACCCACTCCTGTCCTGAACACATGGACAATGATTGGAATCTTCCATCTGGCCATTGTTGTTAACCTTTGTTCAACTACTCTGCCGATATGTTGACATCAGAAGAAGAAAATTCAGCAAGGCTCCTTAGACAGCACCTTTCAAACACACAACCATTACCATCTGTAAGGACATGGGCAAAAGATACATGGGAATGCGACCACCACCTGCAACTTTTATTTTCCCCCAAACTATTCATCACCCAGACTTGGAAATATATTCCCGCTTCTTTAACGTTGCTGGATGAAAGTCCTGGAACTCCCTCCCAAACAGCATTGTGGATCTACCTGCATCAAATGGACTGCAGCAATTCAAGAAGGCAGCTTGCCACCACTTTTCCAGGGCAATTAAGGATAAAATAAATGCTGGCCCAGCCCACAAAGTCCAAACCCTCCCCCCCAATTAATAAAAGAGTAACAGGTGAAATGAAGTAGTTTCAAAGTAAAACATACTGAGGTATCCTGTGAAGATGTCAGCTTCATTTCATATCAGTGTGAACAGCATGGGAGGACTCCCACCCACCCATTGGTTATACCCCTGACCAATCATGATGAGAAGCAAGAAGTAATTGCTCAGTATGGTTAAGCACTTAGCTCCATCCGAATGGAAACTGTTAGTTTCAATAAACAATCAATAAACTACTCACTAAATAAAAAAAAACAAGTTACAGTCTCTTCTCTATAATGCAGCTCAATTTTTTCATGAAGCAGATAGATGGAGTAAAGTATGACTAGGGACCTCTATCAAACATTTTTATATGACGTTAGTGGAACATGTGTTTCACCTCTCCTCACCCATAGCACAATTATGCAGCTCACAAAACACTTTACTCAAATGTTTATTTGCTTATGCACTCCATCACCATTTCTGAAATCTAAAAAGTCAATATTAACACAAATGCATGGAGAAACCCTCGTCCTTTGTAACATTTTACCTGCGCTTCCAAAATGCTACATTATTGAGCTTCACATAGAATAGTCACATGTGTTCGGGAATAGATTTATGATTTTGCTACAAATAAACAAAGGAAATCATCTATTCCCTTTGACAAAGACTCGTATTTATTCAGTGGCTTATCACAAAACTCCCAAAGCATTTCTTATCCAGTTAATTTTTTTTTAGCAAAAACAATAATTGTTTTTGTAAAGGCAAATGTGGCAGCTTTGTGCAGAGTAAGATCCAATAAAGAAGTCATATACTTTACCAGTTACACAGAATTATGACATTGAAACCGATCTTTTAGCTCATCCAGTCAATACTAGCTTTAGACTTTTACATGACCTCTTTATTCCAATTTCTCAGAACATTACCTGGGTCTCTGGATTAACAGTGCAGCGATAATACCACCAGCCCACCACTCCCTATGAGTGATGGGGTTAGCAATAGAAGCAAAAATCAGAATGATGTACCAATATGTCAAATTTACATGATTAGGTAGAAATTTGGAAGGAGGCAAAGCTCTAACCTTGTGTGAAGGTCCAATGTATGTATTCTTAGAGCAGTAAATTTGCATAAAAGCCATGGATTATAGTTGAATGTTTTTGGGAGACAAGCTGGCCCTCGTAGTGATCATATAAGGGCATGGGAATATGAGTTCTCTGATTGAGGCTCTTAATCTGGGGTTCCAATCAGGGAGCCCAAGCAAAGTCCCCCTCATCCTCACATACCACCCCACTAACCTCTGGATCCAACACATCATCCTCTGACACTTCCGTCTTCTGCAAACCGACCCCACCAAGACATTTTTCTCTCCCTATCCTTATCTGCTTTCCAGAGGGACCACTTTCTCTGTTACTCCCTTGTCCACGCCACACTCCCCTCCAGCCCCACTGCACCTGGCACTTTTCCCTGCAACCGCAGGAAGTGCTAAACCTGCCACTACACCTCCCCTCTCACCCCTACTCCAGGCCCCAAGACGACTTTCCACATCAAGCAGATGTTCAACTGCACATCTGCTAATGTGGTATATTGTATCCACTGTTCCCATTGTGGCCTCCACTACATCAGAGAAACCAAGGGGAGGTTTTGTGGAACACCTACGCTTGGTTTACACTAAACAACTACACCTCCCAGTCGCAAACCATTTCAACTCCCCATCCCATTCCTCAGACGCCATGTCCATCCTGGGCCTCCTGCAGTGCCACAACGATGCCACCCGAAGGTTGCAGGAACACTTGGGAAGCCTGCAGCCCAATAGTATCAATGTGGATTTCACAAGCTTCAAAGTCTCTCCTCCCCCAACTGCATCCCAAAACCAGCCCAGCTTGTCCCCACCTCCCTAGCCTGTCCTTCCTCCCACCTATTCCCTCCTCTCACCTCAAGCCCCACCTCTATCTCCTACGTGTTAGCCTTATCCCGCCCCCCACCCTTAACCTGTCTGTCCTCGCCGGACTGACCTATCTTCTCCCTACTTCCCCACCTACACTCCCCTATACTGGCTCCATCCCCACCTCTTTGACCTGTCTATCTCCTCTCCACCTATCTTCTCCTTTATCGGTCTTTTATCTGACACCCCCCTCTTCCTATTTATTTCAGAACCCCCTTCCCCTCCCCCATTTCTGAAGGGGGGTCTAGGCCCGAAATGTTCCTGCTCGGTCTGCTGTGTTCATCCAGTTCCACACCTGTTAACTCAGATTCTCCAGCATCTACAGTTCCTACTATCTATGACATTTAAAAGAATGAATGTTAGAGATACCAGCACTCTGGTGCTTGGCTCTGAATGAGGCAGTACTGTAATCAAGGACTGTTCATGTGCAAATAAAGGGTGAATTAGTGACAGGATACTAGACTTTGTGGAATTATTTCAGCCCTAAATGACCCTTCATAATCGAACATATAATAAAACACATATCTGAGATAACGGGAACTGCAGATGCTGGAGAATCCGAGATAACAAAGTGTGGAGCTAGATGAGCACAGCAGGCATCTTAGGAGCACAAAAGCTGACGTTCGGGCCTAGACCCTTCATCAGAAAAGGGGGTGGGGAAAGGATTTTGAAACAAATAGGGAGAGAGGTGGAGGTGGACCGAAGATGGATAGAGGAGAAGATAGGTGGAGTGGAGAGTGTAGGCCGGGAGGTAGGGAGGAGATAGGTCAGTCCAGGGAGGACGGACAGATCAAGAAGGTGGGATGAGGTTAGTAGGTAGGAAATGGAGGTGCGGCTTGAGGTGGGAGAAGGGGATAGGTGAGAGGAGGAACGGGTTAGGGAGGCAGGGATGAGCTGGGCTGGTTTTGGGATGCAGTGGCGGGGGGAGGGGAGATTTTGAAGCTTGTGAAATTCACATTGACACCAATGGGCTGCAGGATTCCCAAGTGGAATATGAGTTGTTGTTCCTGCAACCTTCAGGTGGCATCATTATGGCAATGCATGAGGCCCGGGATGGACATGTCGTCTAAGGTATGGGAGGGGGAGTTAAAATGGTTTGCAACTGGCAGGTGCAGTTTTTTATGGCGAACCGAACGTAGGTGTTCTGCAAAGCTGTCCCCAATGTAGCAGAGGCTTGGGGACCACTTTTGTGCTCCTAAGATGCTGCTTGGCCTGCTGTATTCATCCAGCTCCACACTTTGTTATCATAAAACACATATCTAGTCTATTCCAGGATGTGGATGCCCCTAGAAAGTCTTACATTTATTGTCCATCCCTATTTGTCTTTCTACAATTGAATACATTGCCTGGCTGCATTAGAAGGCAGTTTAGTGTCAACCACACTGACTGGAGTCACACATACACCAGACTGAGTAGCAGGAACAGTTTTCCAACTGTTTGATATTACATCCTGGTTTGTGAATCTGGAGTCCTAATCCTTTACTCTTTCACATCATGCAGCTTTTCCCCAAAAGTATGTTTTGCTAAAATGTGCCACGTCACATTTATTTACATTCAATTTGTTTTATCATTTTTCTAACATCTCCTTGCCTCTTACATCCCTCTGAACGTCCCCCTTTTACTTTACACGTATGCTTCCTTGTAACTGACATTTCTAATCTGTGAAAAAGACTCCAACTATCCATTCTATCCACGCTTTTCATATTGACTTAAACAGTTTACAAATTCATGTCTTTCAAAGAATGAAATTGGAGCATTCTTTTATTCACATGCATTGCAGATGCAAGAAAGGTTTCAGGGATTACTTACTTTTCAAATATTTCAGTGTTGAAATAAAGTATATAGCTGCCCTTCATTCACACATTGCTGTTTTCAAGTACAGGCAAGTTACATTGGAGTTGCAACAAATCACATTTTATTAACCACTGAGGTGCTGTTCCCTAAAACAGTAGTCTGTCTATCCTCAGTATTGCTCAAAGTCAATAAATATTGTTAATTTATCTCATGAGACACTGATAAAAGCCGTAATAAGACTCGTAGACTCTCTTGTCCAAATTTTAACTCCTTTGTTTCTACATTAGTTTGCAGTTGAGTTCAAACTTGTTGGTTACTCTTTTTATAGTTATGCAATTGTGAATGGATCATGATCAAATCATTTTTATTTTCATCTAAGATTAGACATAGAGTCATTGCCAGATGAGAGAACATTTTCTGCAATTCTGAAAGTAAAATCCAAGTGGGAACAAAGAAACAGGATGCTATTCTACCATTGCTCAGCATTCCTCTGTTGGAAAATTGTCAAAAAGTACTGCAGAAATCAAAGAAAGAAATGAGAAAATGTTCTAACATTCACAATGATTAAAATTATGCATGCTCACGTGATTTTCCTTTTTCATGTGATAAAATAAATGAATACAAGTTACTGGAAATAAACAAATCATGTAGATACAGTAAAATATCTGGAAAAAGAAATATTTATGAAGAAAGTTGGAAGACAGCAAGGTGCAACTGAAATTGCATAACTATTAGTTTCATACCTATTGCCAAAATACTTCACTAGCTAAAGGAAGGAAAACAAGACAATGGCACAATATAAATGTAATTTCCTACTTTACCACTCTTTGAACACTTCACAAAACTTGGTTTGAACAGGGTTTCTCTTCAAGTCAACAAAGATTCTAACATTTGCAAAATTATAATTTGAGAAGCATGCTATAAATCCATATGGAGTCATTGGCTTCAAACAGGGCACAAGGTATAAAAGCAAAGGAGTTTTATAAATCATTACTCTGTCCTAGCTGCAGAACTATTCAAATTCTGGGCAGTACACTTTAAGAAGGATGGTAAGGCAAGGGTGCAGAGAAGATTTGATCAATTGGTACTCAGAGATGCAAGATCTCAATGATATACTTCAACACAGACAGTAGAAAAGCTGAAACATTAACTCAGTTTCTCTCTTCCCAGACATTGCCCGGATCGCTGGGCATTTTAAGAATTTTCTATCTTTATTTTTAAGTGCCAGAATCTGCTGCATTTTGCTAAGATTAAAAGTAGTCCTGACCAAAATCATGGTGGGATTTAATACAGTAAATAAGGAAAATATTTTTCTATTAAAAGATATATTAGTGACCAGAGGACACAGATTTCAAGTAATTGACAAATGACTCAGAAAATAATTGGGAAGTATTCAATGTGAAGCTGGTGGGCCCTTCTTATCAGTTGGAAAGTTGGAGGCAAGTCTGATTCTCCCATCCCTGTCAACTGGATTTTACAATCTTAAATCATGATTACTCGCTCCTGATTCTCTCACTGTCACCAGCTCCCTCATTCTCTTTGGCAGAGAAAGGCAAAATGTCTCATCCTCCAAAAGTTACCATCCAATCTAAAGATTGCAACACGTCCCGTCACAAAGACACACATGTAGATCAAAAGTAAAAGGATGCAGATAATGAAAAACTGAAATGGAAACAGAAAACACTGAAAACATTCAGCAGGTCAGCCAGCATCTGTCTGGCATGCAAATCTCTCAATTCACATGTAATCCATTTGTCAGAGCTGAAAGGTATTGCAGATGGGAAACATTCATAAAGGAACAGAAAACGGCAAGCTGTAGAAAGCATATACAACCACACACACAGCTGCAGGTCTAAAATGACCTGCAAAAAGTTATGGTGAGAATGAGGACATACGCAAGGATCAGAAGTGACAAGTGCAGGAATAAAGAGTGGCAAATGAAGGGAATCAAAAATAAGAGATATATAAAAGACTTTGAATGTGAGAAATTTCAAGATGGATAGTTTAATGAACAAGGAACAAAAACATTCTGCTAAAACAGATCAGACTCCAGCAGTAATATGACAGTCTATACTAATAGTGCAAATCACCTGTCAGAACAGTATTCTAACAGGCTGGACAGAATATCCAACCTGGCACCAACCTATTTGCTTGCCCTATCCTAACTAAGGGATCATCCTATACATGCACCAAGTTTGTCAGGAATTACGCTCACAACCACTCTAATGGAAAATGCTGGAGACACCTCAGATCATCCTGCACCTGTGGAGAGAATAAGCAAGCAGATATTATGTTCTTATATCACATTGAATCCAGCCAAAAAATCCTTGGGTACAGAAATATGGAAGGAGCCACAAAGGCTTTTGGAAAAGATTTTGTAGCTGAAATGTAAAATGTGGAATAAATGCTCTGCGAACATAAACAAAAATGACTTCACTTGAGAGATAACTGATTAGCAACAGGACAGTAGGTTTCCTATCTACCCACTGGGTAAAGAAGAGCTACATTCATTTGAAAGCAGAGTAAAGTTCAGCTGTTGGAAATGTAAATTTCATGTTAATTTGAGCAGAGTAATGATTCAATGGTAACTTATACATGCTATATATAAAAACCAATATATTTTACCTAACTTCCTACATGATTTCAAGCAAGATAATATTGCAATTTTCTATCCTGTAAAAATCATACAGAAGTTAGACGACTCATAAGTCGTGGGATGTACTTAACTGGATCACTACAAAACAACTGACAGTCGCTCTTTACATTCATATTGGGCACCTTTGAGTGAGAAGGGCAGAAGGAAAAGCAATTCACATCATTATAAAGTGATAAGTTTGGACAACTGCACAGCAGCAATGAAACAACCTTAACTGGCACTATAAAAAAATTAATCAATTTTTATTCTTGATTTACTGCTTTCTCATATTTATTCTTTAAAGTTGTTGGTTGAATATATTAATCGGAGCACTGATATCAGTGGAAGCAAGTATCTTCCAAACAGGAATTTATATTTATATTAGATCTCTGTGCCCCCCACCCTGAAAGATTTAAATGTTTCAAGTAATAGATACTAAAAGCCACAAAAATGCATAAATTGACCTACAGGTGATTACCATTAATAACTGAATTTTATGGGAGGGATGATTTAGCAGGATAACTATTTATTGTGCATTATTGAATTCAATATTTATTAAAATGGACCTCATTTTTGTTCAGCAATTCTTCTGAAACCATGTGTTATTTACTTAAACTTCATGAAATATTATGTTGGTGACACTACCTTTTGCACTGGGCATAACGATACAATCTGAGTATTTTGGGGTTGTACCAACTGCAGATATCTTAATTTAAAATGTTTCAGTGCATCTAAATGTGATTATATACAGCGTTACATAAACTGAAAAATAAAAAAAGAAAAATGCAGTCTTCATTATTATTGATATTTCTGGACAAGTTACATCAAAATATTATCTCAAAAGCATTACAAAAAAGTAGCTCTCAAAAACTAATACATAACATTTTAAAGGGAAGACGTGATGACTGAAGTCACAGAAAGAAGGAAAAGTGAAGGGTTATTCTCTTACATAAAATTACCA
Source organism: Stegostoma tigrinum (assembly GCF_030684315.1). NCBI lineage: Eukaryota > Metazoa > Chordata > Chondrichthyes > Orectolobiformes > Stegostomatidae > Stegostoma > Stegostoma tigrinum. The sequence continues at coordinate 14,838,339 of NC_081355.1, read as the reverse complement.
CAGCTGGATATATCTTAAAACGATAAATGGAACAGAGAATTAGATTCTGCTCTGAACTAGCTTAATGGCAATTACATTTTATCAAACCGATGGCAACCATCTGCAAAGATGACGCAAAACTTGTGATGATAAAGTAGAGTCGAAAAACACCTACATATATTTACATTACAAAGAGAAAGATAACCTGAAATGCTTATAATCTGATATAGAATTTCTTCATTTAAGACTCTTGGAAAAGTGTGCATCAACTAATTTACTGGTCATAGGCCTAGTGGCTCCACACAGACATTAATGCGTATTATCAGTTTTAGTTTCACAAATCACTGTCAAGTCTCAGGGTACTTTGAATTATTGTGAATTGTAAAATGATTATTTTTGGAACAATTACAAAAAAAGGTCAAAGTTTTTATAATGATCTGGTTATAAACAGAACTTTTATGAGTAATCAAGTAAGATCTGTTATAACGTATGTTGACAATACATTCATTGTAACAATAAACTCACGAAGGAAACTAAAAATGCTGAAGGATTAAATCTTTGAGAAATATATTCTAACACCATCTCCTTACAAATTTAAGCATATTTTTTCAATTGTTCTTGTACTTCAAAATGCTTACTGTAAGTAAAAGACTTGCTTTGTTTTGTTCTGGTAGTCTTAACAAACATGTGCAGTCACGTGGTAGTTAAAGTTGTGCATAGTAAAAGCCTTTCTATATACATAAACTTATCCTGGGGAATAATGCCATCATTTGACAAAGTTGCTGTTAACTGCAAATGACAGCATCCAAATGGGACCAATACAGTTTCACAATAAAAAGACTCATAAACTGGGCAGTCAGAATATTTATTGTGGGCCACAGATTTGACAAATTATTTAGCCTAGTGACTCCTATTAAGTCAAAGATCAGCCAATTAGCTTGCACAGTATGAGAGCAATGTAAAGTTTTATGCTGGAATTTATTGATGCTCTTAAACTGTCAGCTGACATCAAAGCATCAGCTGGAAACTGTACAATGACTCATTTAACTTGACACGAGTAATGTGGAGTACAAGCAGCAGCTATGAATTTACCATTTGAGTTGACATGTGCACAGCTCAATTTTGAAAAAAGTATATTTTAATGAAAAAATGTTTATTGGATGGGTAGATAGCAGAGCGTGTGGAAATTAATGGAAGTGTGGTGACAAGCAGTGCTAAACAATGATATTAAACAGATGCTGTTCTGCTCCTGCATGCAATGAGTGAAAGGATAAGTACTTGTATAAGAATTGGATAAAAAGAGTTAAAGGAAGAAAATGCAGAAATAGAACGGAGAGAGAAAAGAGAATAAAAAGGGTGTGAGAGAATGAGAAAGACACAGATTGTGGGGAGGTATAGAAGCAACAAAAATAAAATGACAGAAATCTGTATTAAATGCTTAGCACAAAGAGCCAAACTGTGGGGAGATACTCAAGCTTGGCCTGCTGAAAGACAAGATTAATCAAAAGTAATGAGCTGGTGACAACAAGGAAACACACCACCCCAACATGTGCTATGGATCCCGAAACCCTCTCAAATGGCAGGTGAAATTTTAATTTGAATAACCTTCTTTTGTGCTCCTCTGCCAATTAAATTCATTAAACAGATGCATCAACAAATTGTTTTCCAACAAAATAGCTGCGTTGAAATTGACAAAGTTCAAACTTATTTGTCAGCTCTACTTTTTAAAATATAACTTTTAGATAACAGTCGTAAACTTTCGTTATTTCATAAACATATTCTGTGATGACTTTATCAATTTCATCCTTAACTTTGTTTATTATTTCCTTCCCTCTCATCCAGAAAATGCTGATTTCTTTTTGGGGTACTGTTCCACAAACGCCAGTTCTGTGGGCTCTTGAGTTTTTTCAATTTATCAGTGACCCCAAAAAGTGATAGAAGTCTATCTGATAAAGAATGTGCATTACTGCCAAACTTCACCCGTATCCAACTTTACTACCTAACAGTATGCAATTCTGGACAGCAATCAGAAGCAAAAAATTATGGATGCGTTTTTTTTCTCCATGTCCCAATGATATTGAGGCTAATCCCAAATTTTTTTTCTGTCAACCCAGCAAAGGGAAGCTAATTTAACAGAAACAAGGACAAGGACATCTGAGTTTCTTTTTTTTTTATTCAGTTACTAACTGAATTAACTAATCGAATTATGAAGGAGTTAGCTCACTTTCTTTGACCAGAAAACCTTGCGGTTCTCAGTACTTCATTTTGACAACCGTCAATTACCAGTGGACAACTGAAATCTTCTACAGTAAGTTGGACAAAGACTGCCCGCACAATTGAATGGTTACATGGCAGACACAATCAATCAATTTTGAATTTTCACAACGAACAAATGGGAAACAAAGGATTTGAATAAAGAAACATTTGTGTAAGAAGCACTATTATCGGAATTTTAATAAGGCAACAGGAATTGTCAATAGATTGGAGGAACTGCCGATGCTGGAGAATCTGAGATAACACGGTATAGAGCTGAATGAACACAGCAAGACAAGCAGCATCAGAGGAGCAGGAAAGCTGACGGTTCAGGTTGAGACCCTTCTTCAGAAATGGCAGAGGGGAAGGGGGTTCTGAAATAAATAGGGAGAGAAGGGGAGGCGGAGGCAGATAGAAGATGGATGAAGGAGAAGATAGGTGGAGAGGAGATAGACAGGCCAGAGAGGCGGGGTTGGAGCCAGTGAAGGTGAATGTAGGTGGGAGTTAGGGAGGGGATAGGCTGGTCCAGGATAGAATATTGACTATTAAATGCATTCTTATTGATATACTAACACCACATACACAAAGAACAATGACAGAAGTTCCTTTGGCTTGCTTACCTTTCATGTTGACATTTAACAAAAAAGGAGCAACATTATGACATGTAATCATGTTGTAGTCACTGAATCTCCCACTATTTCACCCCCACCCTCTCAAGGGAACTAGGAATGGGTAACGAATGCTAGCCAGCCCACATCACACAAATGAAGAAAAAAAAATACTAAAATAAATGATATCAGAGGTTTCCAATTATAATGCTTTCCTTTCTAGTTCTAGTGCCAATCTATAAAGCCAATGAAAGTTGACAAGTTGCACTGAGAAAGCAGGCAATACAAATAAATCATTGAGCTAAAGCTATACAAAAGGACAGATTTGTAACTTAAGCTATTAGAATGTCCAATGTTTCTTTACTAATCCAGAAGGTCAGGCCAATTTCTTAGGGAGAAGGGTGCAAATCCCATTATCACAGCTGGTGGAATTTTAAAGAAATTAATAAATCTGGAATTAAAATCCAGTCTCAATAATGGTGAATATTATCCATTTTTGATATTTGTAAAACTTAGATGGTACACTAATGTCCGTTAGGGAGGCAAATCTGCAGTCTGTACTTGGTCTGATCTATTTGTGACTCCAGGTCTATAGCAATGCAGTTCGTTCACAAATTCCCCTAATGGCATAACAAGCTATTCATTTGCTCAAGAAAAGTCAATAAGGAACGAAACTGGATGTCCCCTTGCCTTGATTTTGCCACTGGAAACCGCAACAGCAAACACAGCCTTTTGAGTTTCAGGACCTAACTGCACAAATTCCTCAGAACAGTGTCTTTGTATCCATCATCTTCAGTTGCTTCATCAATATCCTTCCCTCCATCATTAGGTCAGAAGTGGAAACAATGTTCAGCATCATTCATGACTTCTCACATAGTGAAGCCATTTATGTCCATATTCCTGGACAAAATTCAGGCTTGGACTTTTAAGTGGCAAGTAGGGTTTCCAGGCAATGCCCATTAACAGCAAAGGAATCTATCCATTTCCTCTTGACATTAAATGGCTTCACCACTGCTGAATCTCCCATTATCAACAATCCAAGGATTGCAATTGATCAGAAACTGAACTGGACCAGCCATATAAATGTCGTAGCTGGAAAAGCAGGTCTGAGGTTAGGAGTTCTGCAGCGAGTAACTCACCCCCGACTTCTCAAAGCCTGATCACCATGCATTAGGCACAAATCAGGAGTGTGATGGAATACTCTCCACTTAACTGATAAGCACAGCTCTAATAAACACCAAACAACTTTACAACATAGAGGACAAAGCAGCTCACTTGATTGGCATCCCATGCACCACCTCCCTCCCACATTCACTCCCTCCACCACTGATGCAGTGGCAGCTGTACGCACTGTCTACCCCAAGTTTCACTGATGCTCAACAAGGGCCCTTAAATAGAATCTTCCAAATCCACCACCTCCACAACTTAGCAGGTCTACAAAAGATGTTGCATGGAAATACTACTTGCAAAACTTTCTCTCCAAATCACACACTGTTTTGACTTGAGAACTATATCGCTATTCTTATATTGTCATTGAGTTAAAATCCTGGAACTCCCTTTCTAATAACACTGTAGGAGCACCTGCATGATGTGGACATCTACGGTTCAGAGGGTTAGATAGGGTGGACAGTGAGAGTCTTTTTCCTAGGATGATGACGTTGGCTTGTACGAGGAGGCATAGCTCCAAATTGAGGAGTGATAAATTTAAGACAGATTTCAGAGGCAAGTCCTCTACTCAGAGAGCGGTAAAGGCGTGGAATGCCCTGCCTGCCAATGTAGTTAACTCAGCCACATTAGGGGCATTTAAACAGTCTTTGGATAAGCATATGGATGATGATGGGATAGTGTAGGGGGATGGGCTTAGATTTGTTCACAGGTCGGTGCAACATCGAGGGCCAAAGGGCCTGTTCTGCGCTGTATTGTTGTGTGCTCTATGTTCATAAGGCAGCTTACCATCTTCTCAAGGGCAAACAGGAATAGGCAATACCTGCTAGCAATGTACAAAAACCTTTGCATTTTCAAAAAATGAAGCAAGTTATTATTTCATCCAACTCTTTCTCAAAACACTCTCCTTTCAACTTCTTATCACCAATGAGACATTTAACACATCTGCACACCCAATGTTCACCTTCAACCCTCCCAGTTCAGGTTAAAATTCTATCTTCTTCACCTCTCAATTCTACCCGATACTTTGTTCTTTCCACACCACAGTTACGTTTCCTTTCTTTATCAAATGTCCCATGCTTGCACTTCTGTTTACTTATTGGTATCCCTCCCTCCAACTTCATGTCATTCTCTTCATTCAAGACCATCATTCATATTCTCTCCTTTCCTCCTAGTGTTCTGATGCTGCAGCTACTGTAAAAGCTCAAGTGACCAAAAGCAGCTGTAATGTGAAAGCAAAAGGTTTTGCCACACTACATAGCCTCAACCAACTACTTCAGTTTGAAGTAGCAGCAGGACTAATGGTTGGAACTCTTTCAGTTAAGGAGAGAGAGGGGGACAATTTGCCTGATTTTCATTCACGACTACCACGGATGCATGCTCTGACATCCTAAAACCGCAACTACTAACACCAAAAGTAAACAAGTTTGTATGCGCCTTTTGTATTGCTAAGCGTTTTTGAAATGTAGTTCACAGAGAAAACACTAACTCATTAATGATTTATTAGTCCAGGGGTGTCCTGACTATGCCCATAAGCCCTGAAAGACGGAGTTCTATTCCATCTCCAGCCAGTTTCCTCATTTGCTGGTTCTTTGTTTTCATTCAAGGACTGCTTCAGCATTGTTATGCTGTTGGTAAATACAATAAGAACATCATCAAGGCTAAGAAGCAACTTAAGATATGTGTAGATTCACTGGAACATGATTTCAGAATAAATTTGTGGCCAAAAGGGCTTCATGATATGTACAAGCAATGCAGAAACTTGCAAACTCCTGCTTTCATTCTCAGCCAAGGGCAATGAAGAAAACTCCTACACAGTCTTGGGGTATGAATTGATCCCTTCTCAAGTGTCAGACCTGAGAGCTAGTTTAATAACTGAAATATAAATTGCCAACGTTTAAGCACACACCGACAGAAACTGTTACAGACTTAGGGATGGGATGACATCCTGTTAATTAGACTGAGTTTAGCTGCCAGTTTTTACTCAACTCCAGCTGGTACACACAAGTTCTGATCCAACCCACCTCCTGTACTGGTCCCAACTGAAATAGTCTCTTTCTGGCAACCCGGACATAATCAGACTCCTGCTGGCAATTAACATAATTGACTGAATTAAAAGCTCAAAAATGAACCCACAAGTTCACTCAGTCAGAGTACCAGAGAGGCTCAGATTGAGAAAAGTGGTTTTGACACTTTTAATTCTGATAGTTTTGTCCTATATTATATATATTTGATGGCTAACCCTAAAGGTCTAGCTTGTGTATTGTCACTATAACTAACAGGGCCTCCACATTCTGCTCTGGTACAGGAATTCACAATTATTCACAGACTCTTATCTTCAAACTACCTAGGTAACTAGAAGCTCTCCATGTGGAATATAAGCAGAATAGCTGGTTTATTTCCCAGATTGTCGGCCAATTTGATTTTAAAAATTATTCCAATATTTCCCATTATTTTCTATTAATTCTTGCTATCATGTGGCTTTCACACTGGTGAAAAAGCCATCAAATTCAGCAATTTGAGGTGCATTGTTCTCTATTATAGGTGTTTATGACAACACAATAGGAAAGTTCACTTATGAATTAAATTTTAACAGCATTTTGACTACAGGGTACACAAACTTCATTATAACTCACTTCCTTTACTGTGCTTATTTAAATTTAGTAAATAAAGTGAATGAACAGATTTGATGCTGATATTTAATGTTTAAATATTTTAAACCAAAGATTTTGCAACATGCTAGGATACTTATTAGCATGCTTATAAAATTTCTCTTTTAAACTGTACGCCTCAGATACACAGGTTCTTCATTTGTTACAATTCCAATCAACATCTACCACCTCTTGCCTATTCTGGTTTCTCTGTTGCCTTGTCTTTTGTTAACATTCTCACTGCACTTGCACTGAAGTATCACAGGGACCTGATTATCTCTTATAATTTTGACAGAATGGCTGCAGAAATTCCCAAAGACAACCTTCTGCCTTCTTTCAAGGACTTTAGTATTCTCTTCCAAAGTAGAGTGGACAACTGGAATCCATCCGACCAGAAACTGACACCCGTTGTCTCTAAGATCTCTTCTATTGTGAAAGGTTGCATCAAAAAATCTGGCTTATTCTTTGCACCACAGATTTAATTCCCTTACAAATGTTAGCAAATCTGTTTAAGGTGCACCAACTTTTAATTTTGTAACTTTTGAATACTGAAATTTAGTGAACAATGACAAGAAAACATGAATGCAGCAAACTGTTCTTGAGAAAACAAGTGCTCGTCCTATTTGAATTCTCCATTAATAGTTCGAATATTTGTGCAACACAGCAGCCTATTTTCTGAATTGCCTCTTCGTCAAATGAAAGATGTTTTATGCACAACCAATTAATTGGTAGAACATGTAGAAATACAAATACATTTTTTTGAAGAGCTAAACTAACTTTCTGTTGGAATGCCATGCAATGATTCAGTGCTGCATACAAAACTAATTTTTAGAACATTCAAAACTCAAGTGGCAGGAATCATGCCATCAGAGCATCCACGAACACTTGTAGACAAGTCAGGATTTTGCATTTGTTTCTGTTTTGTGAAGGGCAGAAAACAAATTTAGCTGTGTAAAAGAACAACTCAGATTAAACACAGACTTACATGCCCAAAGTACTTTACAGTAAAATAAAGAACCTTTGAAGTGTAATTGCTGTGTCATGAACTAGAACTTTGAAAAAGACTCCGGTGCTGGATCAGTGTTGAGTGGGTATGAAAGTTGCTCCTGATTGGCCTCCACGCCAGTTCCCCACCACAATCTCAATTCAGAATTATTTCGAATGAGGGAACCTTGAGTTTAGGATCTGCTGGCCAGACATAAAGTGACGGACACTCAACTGATTAACTTGAAATAGGGATCTATTTAGGTAAAATGGTGATTATTTTAGGATTCAACTTAAAAAGCAGATACAGAGTACCGACAACTAAGCAGCATTTCTTGCTTTTCAAAAAAAATGAGTGTTTTGTGGAAATATTAAATAGCATCAATCTAAAAATATAGGTACTTTTCTAATTGGTCTGCTCTTAACTGAACAGCATTTTAGGCAGAAAAAGTAGCAACTTGTAGAGGACACAAGATTAAATGAAATACAGCAACATATTTCTTTTCAAGAAGCCTTTTTTACATTTCTATGACCTACCAACCAATTTTAAAGCATATGAAACCTGAAATCCGTAGATTAAAATTTTAGCGAAATATTTTGTGCAGAAGGTAAGGAATGAACTGCAGGAAGTAGTGGTGGAGGCAGGTATAATTACAACATTTAAAACACATCTGGATGGGTACGTGATAAGAAAAGTTAGATAGATATGGGCCAAGATCATAAAGGGATGTCTGGTCAGCACAGACAAGTTGGACTGGAGGGTCTGTTTCTGCGCTGTATGTCTCTCTATGTTTCATAAAGTAAAATCACCAGGAAGTACCAAATATTCTTATTGGTCAAAGATGTCTCTCTTTAAGTTGTGATCAGCCTGTAACAGCACCTTGTGAAATGTTGCAAAAAGTAAAGCTTTAACAGCTTGATGAGTGATGGACATTTGCCGTTGACTGTTTGATGCAGTATACCTTGGTCATTTGCCACCAAAACTGAGTTACCCCCCAAAAATAGCTTCAGCCTCACTCATTAAATTGTTAAAATTTTTGCATGACAGATTAATCTTCGGCAAAATAGAAGTTCACTGAGTTTAAATTTTACATTTATCATTATGTTAGCAGGTTAAAAAAGCAAGAGACAGAATGGGCAACAACTTGCATTTATATAGCACCTCTAATGTAATAGTGTCTACTGGTGCTTTAAAAACATTTGCAAGCAAAATTTTGCATTAAATCAAATAAAGAGCTATTAGACCAGATGAACAAAAGCCAAATTAAAGAATTTTGTTTTAGGAGAGTCTTTCAAGGGGAGGGAGTTAGAGACAGAGGCATTTAGGTGGAATTTCATAAGTTAAAGCCTAGCTGAAAGTATTGCTTCCAATGAAAACGTGATTAAAATTGGAGCTTTTCAAGAATCCAGAATTAGAGATGCACAAGGATGTCAGAGGTCTCTAACAAGGAGGTCACAGTGACGCACAGAACCAGGAGGAAAGTGAACACAAGTGTGAACGTTTTAAAACTGAGGCACTGGTAAGCAGGAATAAAAACCAGTGAGCGTGTGCAAAGGAGGTGATAAACAGTACTAGCATGGAGTAGGATATGGTCAGCAGGGTTTTCAATGAACTCATGCTTGTGGAGGATAGAATTGGGGAGATCAGTCAGAAGTGGTTGGAATAGTCAATTGTAGCATATACATAAATGAGGGTTTAAGCTGTAAGTAAGTTGAGGCAAGGGCAGATACAGTTGAAAGAGTTTGCTATTGGGGAAAAGTGGCGCAAGGAGAGGGTAAGTAGGAGAGAAACAATGAAGTGAAATTTCGGTTCAAGAGCAGAATCATCTGGATTATAGGGTTGTGTTGGAAGTGTTTCTTGACTCCTGGAGTGTAAAAGTAATAGCGGTGTGCGCACTCTGCATGATTCAGTTGGTAAATAGATTTGTGCCTGATTTGATATTGGGCCAAAGACTTCTTGATTTAATACTTTTGAAACCTGACTTAAGCTGATCTCAGCAACTGCAGTTTCAATATCACAGCTGGTTAAAAACACGAACGAGGCTTGTCTCTAATGTTCACTACCATCAAACTACCTGCTAATTTCATTGACTAACCACTATGTTGATACTAGAGGAAAGTTTGACTAAGTGGCGTCAAACATTAGCAACAGTCAGCTCCTTCAGAGGTGATAGACGAAAGGACACTGTCCTTAAGAACAATTTGGAAAACTGCACATGAATGAGACTCAACATGATTAACATGAAGAGGTTTCAGTCCCAACACCAAGCATTGGCACAAAGAAAAGGCTTCATTTTCTAAGCAAGTTAGTGAAGATGTTAGTGCGCTCACTAGTGCTGTAGGAAGGAGTCGACCCCACAAAGTATATGTACTGTGTGTGATTGGGGTCTGTGAGGAGACATATTTCCAATTTTGGCTAAGAACATTGCACTGCGAACATAACTGCAGAAGGATAGGGTGTAAATGAGAATTTGTGACACACTAATGAATGCAAAAGAGGCTCCTACCGATCAGGGCCAGGAAGCTGTGCAAACCTAAAAATGGTCTGAGAGCTTAACTGCAAATGTCAAACCCACTGTTGGGGAACAGAAATGTTGCCTCTCACCGAATTCAGAAGCATTGGCAGACAATTAAGGAGATAATTCATATTACTCAGAATAAGTACATTCTTCCTAGATAGAAAAATTCTAAGGGGAAGATCCAATATCCGTGGTCAACTAACCACAGGGAAACCATTAAGCCTAAAGAAAAATACATTTAAATTGTGTAAAGATGATTGCACAGAAAACAAAGAACGGCAGAGACTGACTAATAGATTAATCAGGAGAAAAATGAAAGGCAGCTAGCTAGAAATATAAAAATTGACAGCAACAGATTCTACAGGATTTTTAAAAAGTAAAGTGAATATTGGTCTTCTAGAGTGTGAAGAAGGGACTTAATAGCAGATAATTGGAAAATGAAGGTTGAGCTGAAGAAATATTAGCGTCTGTCTTTACAATAGATGACACAAAAATAAACCAGTAATATTTGTAAATCACAAGGCAAAAGAGAAAGAGAAATTATAAACACTAGGGAAGCAGTACTGAGCAAATTAATGGAGCTGTGGGCTCTCCTGTCTTTGGGTTCTGATGATCTACATCCTAGGGTCTTAAAAAAGATTGTTAATGGGCTAGAAGATTCGTTGGTGCTAATTTTCCAACATTCTCAATTATGGAAAGGTTCAAAAACAACAAATATAACTCACGTATTCAAGAGAGAAATGAGATAGTAAACAGGAAACTATTGGCCAATTGGCTTGACATCTGTTGTGGGGAAAAAAAAATCGATTAAGGAGGTAAGAGATGACACTTAGAAAAACACAAAGTAATGGGGAAAAAGTCCACATGGTATTGTGAAAGGGATTAACCAAACTTTTGGAATAATCTTAAGAAGTGATATACACTGTGGGCAAAGGGAAATCTGTAGATATACTGTACCTGGATTTCGAGAAGGTATCTAACCAAGCACCAATTAAACAGTTAGTGAGGTATTAAGGTAACAAGGATAGCAATTTTCTGTCAGTCAGCTGATCTGAGTGAATGCATAAATGGAAATTTTTCTGATTAGTCAGACGTGATGAGTGGATTTCTGCAGGGATCTCAGCTTTATACAATTTATATCAATGACTTAGATGATGGGCGTGAAGGCATGGTAGCTAAAATTGTTAATGGTATAAAGAGAGATTAACAAGTATGTTGTGAAGAGGACATAAGACAATTACAAATAGATATGGATACACTGAGTGAGCCAAAAGCTGCCACAGTATAATTTGGGAAAATGTGAGGTAGTTCACTTTAACAGGATGACTAAAAATGTGTTACTTGAACAGAGAATGACAGCAGAATTCTGAAATATACAGGGATCCATGTGTTTCAATGCACAATTCACAAGATGTTAGCATGCACATGAGTAAAGGTAGTCGTTTCTTTCCACTGGAGCTTGGGAGAGTGAGAGGATGACTTGGATTAAGGTCCATAGGACCATAAGACACAGGAGTGGAAGTAAGGCCATTCGGCCCATCGAGTCCACTCTGCCATTTAATCATGGCTGATTGGCATTTCAACTCCAATTACCCTCACTCTCCCCGTAGCCCTTAATTCCTTGTGAGATCAAGAATTTATCAATCTCTGCCTTGAAGGCATTTAACGTCCCGGCCTCCACCGCACTCCATGGCATTGAATTCCACAGGTCCACCATTCTCTGGCTGAAGAAATGTCTCATTTCCATTTTAAATTTATCCCCTCTAATTCTAAGGCTGTGCCCACAGGTCCTAGTCTCCCCGCCTAAAGGAAACAACCTCCCAGCGTCCACCCTTTCTAAGCCATGCATTATCTTGTATGTTTCTATTAGTTCTCCCCTCAACCTTCTAAACTCTAATGAATACAGTCCCAGGATCCTCAGCCGTTCATCATATGTTAGGCCTACCATTCCAGGGATCATCCCTGTGAATCTCTGCTGGACACGCTCCCGTGCCAGTATGTCCTTCCTGAGGTCGATAAAAATTCTGAACATCTTGACAGAGTGGAAATGGGAACAGTGATTCCTCTTGCGGGTGGGTTCAGAACTTGGGTGCACCATTTAAAAATTATGGCCTGCCATTTCAGACAGATGTGAGGAGAATTTTTTTCTGAGTTGAGACATTTTGGAACGCAGAAGAGATGGAATTGAGGTAATTCAACATTTTTAAAATTAAGGGCAATACATTCTTGTTAGGCAAGAGAATCAAAGGCTATTGTGGATAATGGATATGTGGAATTTGAAACACAGACAGATCAGCCATGATCGTATTGAACATTGGAGCTACCTCAAATGATGCAATTTGACTGGAATAACATTGAAAGACAATATAAAATATGGGATACAACTCTAAAAGGTATACAGGAGCAGAGGGACCTGGTTGTATATGTGCACCAATCATGGAAGATTGTCAGACAAGTGGAACGAGCTAATAAAGCATATGGTGTTTTCAGCTTTATTATTAGGGGCATACAATACAAGATCAAGGAAGTGATGCTGAACTATCATAAGAAATGTTTTGGACTTCAGGTAAATATTGCGTAGAATTGTGGGTGCTACACTATAAGAAAGATGTGAATGCAGAGAGCGCATAAGTAATTTACAAGAATAATTCCAAGAACAAAAACTTCCATTCTGAGGATAGACTGAAGGAGTTGGGAGTCCTCTCATTGGAGAGAAGAAGGCTGAAAGGAGATTTGACAGATGTTCAAAATCATGAGCATGCTGGTAGAGTAGACAAGGAGTAGCTGTTCCTGCTCACAAAAGAATCAAGAACAAAAGGGCATGGAGATAAAATGATGTGTAAAAGAACTAAGGATGAGTAAGAAAATACTCTTTCATCCAGAAAGTAGTTAGAGTATGAAATGCACTGCCTGGAAATGTGGTGCGGGCAGGTTCAAGTGAGGCATTCAAGTGGGCATTGATTATTTAGATCGAAATGGCATGCAACACACGGTAAATAAAGCAGACTGGCAGTAGGTAATGATGCCTGTTTGAAGTAACAGTGTAGACACAAAAAACAGTGCTGGCTGAATGGCCCTCTCTTTCTGCATAGTAACAATCATGTGATTTAAGGGACCAAATGGTCTAATTTCTGTTTCTAACCTGCTTCCCGTTCTGAAAGTTCTGGATGGGTGTTCCACCCATTATTCTTACTCTGCACTGTTCTCCATGAATATATTTAGTTAGGAGATGGAATATCAGTTCAACAAACCCCAACTTTTCAAACAGGACATTAGCCATTATTGAAAATACAAATTTTCTGGAAGCAACTTTTTTAATGTTAGATGTTTACTTCTTATCCCCACCCAAAATGATTCAAAGAATAATAGCAACTTCAACAAAAATAGCTGGAAGCTTTTTTTTTCCCAGAAGTTAATCCACTCACATCTTTAGAAAAGTAGCATTTTACTCAGTGAGATTCTTGGCAAGCTACAGGAGACTGAAAGTAACTGAAGTGGCCAAATAAGGTTGGGAATTTAAAAACATACAAGATATTAGCATTCAAATCTGTGCCTAATGCAACATAGTGCCAAGTCTTGCCATCACAGTTGTACAACTATTAAGTGATAACTTGAGGAAAAGAATGCAAATAATCTGAACAAGTTCAACATTTTGTGTCATGCCCATCTGTTAACGTTCCCAAGTTCCTATGGCTTGAAGTGGTTTATTCATCTACTGTGACGCACAGTCTATGACAAATATATCCAAATAAGTTAAATTATGAGAACTCCAGTCAGTAGTGATTTATTTGTTGAATAATGACACTAAAAGAAGACTGCTTGGGGATAGCCTGACTAGGAGGTTGATTACTGCTAAATGTGTAAATTGAAGTTAGCCATTTAGTTGGTGGCTGGCTGCTGTCCAACAATATCTGTTGAAGTAACTAGTTACGAAGTGCTATCCATCTGTTAGAATGATAAAGGCCCGACTTAAAGTGTATAAAGGATCAACACTCCCACTAAAATATTAACCTTTACAGTGTAGTCTGCAACATAGAACTGGCAGTAGCTGTATATTAAGACAAGACTGAAGAACAACTTTCAAGTCACATTGGGCCTGATGGTTAAATAAGTTATTTGAAAATTAACTTGCTCCTTCAACAAAGCAAGTTGCAGCTTGGGTTCCTCTGTGAACATGCATGAAAATGAATAGTAGCTCATTGAAACTGAAAGGAAACAAAATCACTTTCAATGGCTTACAATGTTGACACTTTAGAAACACATTTAGCTTTTCCATGAAGTTGTCTGAAGATTTTGTTTCAGGGCTGTCTGTTAATTCTTAATTGGGCAACATTGCATTAATGCGGCTAACAAATCTTGAGTTGCAAGTGGCTAAACCAAGAATGTAATACACTTTTTTCCCACAATCACTGTTTTAATTTCTTTTGTTCCACAGTTTGCTTTTTGATGACTTAAATTAGATCTTCTCACAATGCACTACTTCCTTTCCTGTCACTTTTCTACTCGGTATGCAGGACTAACTGACATTGTTACGTGATAAAGTTTCTTTGGTTTGGTGCTTTATTTAGTTTGCATCAAAATAATCAATGTGAACTAAAATCAGAAATAGATATGAAATGGAAATTGTGAATGTGGGTGTTCATGATAGCCATTAATGAGTCAGAATATGAAAATGAGTGGGGAGGATTTGGTTGGGGTTCAGTGAATTATATTTAGGACTTTTATTACTAATTTCAAACCAATTTAGATTAAAACACTTAGAATACCCTTCCTCCTGCCATCAAGGAGAGTCTTACATAAAATAAACATAAGTAGCTCTCAATCAAGCTATTAATGTTTGTAGTGCCACAGAAATCACGTTTATAATACATCAGAAATGGGGAGACGATGGCCTAGCGTAATAATGACTAGACTGTTAATCTGGAAACTCAGCAAATGATCCCCACGTGGCAAGTGATGGAATTTGAATTCAGCGACAAAACTGATGACGACTGTGCAGCCATTGTTGATTGCCATGAAAATGCACCAGGCTCACTAATATCTTTCAAGGAAGGAAATCAACCATCCTCATCTGGTGTGGTCTATGAGTGACTCCAGAGACACAGCAGTGAGTTTGACTATCAACTGCCCTCTAAAATTGCCTCATAATCTACTCAGTTGTATTAAGAGTGGTGGATTTGATCTATATGGAATTCTGTAAGGTATTTGACAAGGCTCCTCATGGCAGACTAGTTAGCAAGGTTAGATCACATGGAATACAGGGAGAACTAGCCACTTGGATACAGAACTGGCTCGAAGGTCGAAGACAGACGGTGGTGGTGGAGAGTTGCTTTTTAGACTGGAGGCCTGTGATCAGTGGTGCGCCACAAGGTGTAATTGACAGTGAAGAAGGTTACCTTCAGAGGTAACCTCAGGATCTTGATCAAATGGACCAATGGGTGAGAAGTGGCAGATGGAGTTTAATTTAGAAAAATGTAAGGTGCTGCATTTTGGAAAGGCAAATCAGGGCAAGACTTAATGATAAGGTCCTGGGCAGTGTTGCTAAACAAAGGGACCTTGGAATGCAGATTCATAGTTCCTTGAAAGTGGAGTCGCTGGTGGATAGGGTAGAGAAGGTGGTGTTTGGTATGCTTGCCTTTATTGATCAGTACATTGAGAAGTCGGAAGGTCATGATGTGGCTGTACAGGACATTGTTTAGGCCACGTTTGGAATACAGTATGCAATTCTGGTCTCTCTGCTTTAGGAAGGACGTGATGCTGTGAAACCTGAAAGGGTGCAGAAAAGATTTACAAGGATGTTGCCAGGGTTGGCGGGTTTGAGCTATAGGGAGAGGCTGAATACGCTGGGATGTTTTCTCTGGAGCATCGGAAGCTGAGGGGTGAGCTTATAGAGGTTTATAAAATCATAACGGTCATGGATAGGGTCAATAGACAAAGTCTTTTCCCCAGGGTGGCCGAGTCCAAAACTAGGTTTAAGATGAGAGGGGAACATTTAAAAGGGACCCAAGGGACAACATTTTCACACAGAGGGTGGTGCATGTATGGAATAAGCTGCCAAAGGAAATGGTAGATGCTGGTACAATTATAACATCTAAAAGACATCTGGATGGGTATATGAATAGGAAGGGTTGAGAATTATATGGGCCAAATATAGATGATTTGGACCGAAGGGTCTGTTTCCATGCTGTACATCTCTATGATTCTAATTGCTACAAAATCTCAACAAAGAAATAAAATTGGAGAAAATTGGATGGATCACCTGACATTGACCTAGGCACTGGAAATGACAGAAACAGCCATGCAAAGTCTTCCCGAATAACACTGGGGGAGGAGCGGGCTAGTGTCAAAATTGAGAGCGATGTCTCACAAATTAAGCAACAGCCTGACCAAGTCATATGCACAAAAATTATATCTTACAGACCTGTCCCATTGGCAGGACAGGCCCATCAGAGGTAGCGGCACAGTGGTATACACCATCAGCAGGCAGTTGCCCTCAAAGTCCTTAGCATTGACTCAGGACCCCATGTAGTCTCATGTCTTCAAGTCAAACATGGGCAAGGAAACCTCCTGCTGGTTACCATGCACCATCAATCCACGGCTGAAGAATCAGTACACCTCCATGATGAACTACATCTGGAGGAAGCACTAAGGCAGCAAGGGTGCAAAATGTACTCTGGATGCGGGTTTCAATTTTCACCACTGAAAGTGGCTTAGCAGCAGTACTGCTAAGAGTAATGACTGCGTAGTCCCTGTGGAGAGTAAGTCCCACCTTCACACTGAGGATAACTTCCATTGTGTTGTGTGGCATTATCACTGTGCTAGATGGGATACAGCCAACAGATCTAGCAACTCAAGACTGGGCATCCATGAGGCCTGTCATTTCCCACACTCAATCATTACCATTAAGCCAGGGGACCAACCTTGATTCAATGGAGATTGTCGGAGGGCATGCCAGGAGCAGCACCAGGTATACCTAAAAATAAAGGTGTCAACCTAGTGAAGCTATCAAACAGGATTACTTGCATGCAAAACAGCATAAGCAGCAAGTGATAATTGGAGCTAAGCAAACCTACAATCAAAGAATCAAATCTAAGAACTGCTGTTCTGCCATATCCAGTCATGAATGATGGTGAGCAATTACACAACTTGCTGGAGGAGGAGGTTGCATAAATATCCCCATCCTCAATGATGGAAAAAGCCCAAAATATCAGTGCAACTGATAAGGCTGAAACATTCACAGCAATCTCCAGCCAGAAGTGCCAAGAGGATGATCCATCACAAATATTTGCATCATCTATCAACAGGGGTGAAGTGCCAGAAAACTTGACAGTGGCTAATTACGGCCAAGTTTAAGAAATGCCCACTAAGGTGAAGCCTGAAAATGACAGACCAGTGAACCTGACATTGGTAGTGGGTAAGTTATACAGTCAGAGAATTGTATAGCATGGAAACGGACCTTTTGGTCCAACTTGTCCATGCTGATATCTTAAATCAATCTAGTCCCTTTTGCTAATATTTAGCCCCTATCCTTCTAAATCAATCCTATTTATATACCCATCCAGATGCCTTTTAAATGTTATAATTGTTTCAGAATCTACCATTTCCTTTGGCAGCTGATTCTATACACACACAACCCTCTGCATGAAAAAGTTGCCATTCGATCTCTTTGAAATCTTTCCCATCTCATCTTAAACCTATGCCCTCTAGTTTTGGTCTCCACTACCTCGGGGAAAAGATCTTGGCTATTCACCTTATCCATACCCCTCATGATTTTATAAACCTCTACGAGGTCACCCCTCAGCCTCTGACATTCCAGGGAAAATAGCCCTGGCCTATTCACCCTCTCACTATAACTCAAACTCTCCAATCCAGGCAACTTGTTGGAGGTGATTCTGAAAGATGGGATTTCATGCATCTGGACAGGCAAGGACTGATTAGGGATAGTCAGCATGGTTTTGTGTGAGGAATATTGTGTCTCACAAATTTGATTGAGTTTCATAATGAAGTAACCAAAATAATTGATGAAGGCAGAGCAGTAGATATCGTTTACTTTGCTTTTGGCAAAGCTTTTGATCAGTTTCTGCATGGTACACTACTTAGTAAAGTTAAATCACATGGGATTTAGGGTGAACTTGCCAGATGGATACTAAGATAACAAGGTGTAGAGCTGGATGAATACCACAGGCCAAGCAGCATCAGAGGAAAACTGATGTTTCAGGCCTAGACCCTTCTTCAGAAGTAGGATATTAATTGGCTTTACAGTAGGAGGCAGAGAGTGATGGTGTGGATTGTTTTTCTGACTGGAGGCCTGTGACCAGTGGGTGCTCCATAGGGATTGGTACGGAGTCCACTATTGTTTGCCATTTATATAAATGATTTGGATGAGAAAGTAGGAGGTATTGTCAGTAATCTTTCTGATGACACCAAAATTGGTGGCATAATGTAGTGAAGGAGGTTATCTAAAATTACAAAGAGATCATGGTCAATTGGGCCAATGGGCTGAGGAACAGCAGATGCGAGTATAATTAAGATAAATGTGAGGTACTGCATTTTGATAATACAAACAGGATAGGACTTTTACAATTGATAATAGGGCCCTGGGTAATGTTGCAGAACAGAGAGACCTGAGATTCAGGTACATAATTCTTTTCAATTTGCATCACAGGTAGACAGGGTGATTAAGGCATTTAGCATGCTTGCCTTCATTGCTCAGACCTTGAGTATAGGAGTTGGGATGTAATGTTGAGGTTGTACAGGATGTTGGTGAGACCTCTTCTGGGGTACTCTGTGCCTTGTTGTGGTAAGGATGTTATTAAATTAGAGGTGGTTTGGTAAAGATTTGCCAGGATGTTGCTGTGGCTGGAGGGCTTGAGGTAGGAGAGTAGGAGGTTGAGGGGTGACGTTATAGAGATTTATAAAAATCAAGAGAGGCGTAGTTAAGGTGAATGACAAAGGTCTTTATCCTCCCAATGGGGGAATTCAAAACTCGGGGGGATATTTTTAAAGTGAGAGGAGAAGGATTTAAAAACCATGAGGGGCAACTTAATTTTTTTTTACACAGCAAGTGATGGATGCATATACGGTTACAACATTTAAAACATACTTGGATAACATGAGCAGGAACATGGACAGGTGGGGCTAGTTTAGTTTGGGAACATGGTCGGCACAGACGTGCTGGGCTGGAAGGTCGGTTTCCATGCTGTGGGTCTCTAAATGCTGGTCAGCATGGGATGTCTGGTTGGTGCAGACGAGTTGCGCAAAAACATCTGTTTCTGTGCAGTTTGAACCTATGACTCTATAATGACATGTTTCAGAGGTACTTACACATCACAGATGCCAGTATTCAGTCAATTCATTTTACTCTACATGATATCAAGAAATGGTTGGAATCTCTGGATAGTTCAAAGGCTTTGGACCCTAACAACATTCCAGCAATAGTACTAAAGGCTTACTCTCAAGAACTGGTTACTCCCCTTGCCAACCTATTCCAATACAGCTGCAAAGCTGGTATCCACCCAATAATGTTGAAAATTACTGAGTTAAGTCCTATACACAAAAAAGGTAGGACAACTCCAATCCAGCCAACTACCACCAAATCAGTCTACTCTCGATCATCAATAAACTGATGAATTGAAACATTGCTATCAAGCAGGACATGCTCAGCAATAACGTACTCAGTAATCCAAATGTGGGTTCCGCTAAGGCCACTCAGCTTCATTCAGTCTTGTCCATGTTTGAACCAAAAGAGCAGAATTCCAGAACTGAGGTGAAAGTAACAGCCTTCAGTAGCAGTGCTGCACCCGAGTGTGGCATCAAGGAGCCTTAGTAAAACTGGAATCAATGGGTATCAAAGGGTAAACTTGCTGGTTGGAGTGATACCTAGTACATAGGAAGATGGTTATGGTTGTTGGAGGTTGGTCATCTCAGTTCTAGGGTAGCTATGCAGGGTTCCTCAGAGTAGTGTGCTGGGCTCAACCGTTTTCAACTGCTTCACCAATGACCCTCTGTCCATCACAAGATCAGAGTTGGGATTGCACAATGTTCAGCACCATTTGCAACTTCTCAGATACTGAAACAGTCCATGTTCACATGCAATAAGATCTGGACAATATCCAGGCTTGGGCTGGCAAGGGCCAAGTAACATTCGCTCCACACAAATACCAGACAATAGCCATCTCCAGTCAGAGACAACATAACCACTGCCCATTGACATTCAATGGCATTACCATTACTGAATCCTCACATCCTTGCGGTTACTATTGACTAGAATCTCAAATGAACTTGCCACATAAACACAGTGTCTACAAGAGAAGATTAGAGGGTAAGAATACTGTGGCAAGCAACTGATCTCCCAACTTCCGAAAGCCTGTCCATCATCTATTAGGCACAATTCAGGAGTATTATGGAATACTTTCCACTTGCCTGGTTGAATGCAGCTCCAAAAACACTCGAGAAGCTTGACACCATCCAGGACAGAGCAGCTGGCTTGATAGGCATCATGTGCACAAGCATCCACACACTCCATCACCGATGCTCCTTACCAGCAGTGTGTACTATCTACAAGATGCACTGCAGAAATGTACTGAAGACAGCACCTTCCAAATCCACCTTCCACCTAGAAGGATAAGCACTGCCAATACATGGGAACACTACCACCTGAAGGTTTCCACAAACCACTCACCATCCAGGCTAGGAAATATTGCCATTCCTTTACTGTTGCTGGGTCAAAATCGTGGAATTCCCGTTGTAAGTCAACCCACACTATATGGATTACAGTGGTTCAAGAAGACAGCTCACCACCAATGTCTCAAGTGCAACTAGAATCAGGTAATAAATGCTCGCCAGCCCAACAATGCTCACATCCCATGAATGAATAAAAAATAAAAATCAGGATCAACTGGCAATCTAATACAAAGAGGCCACGAAATGCAAAATCATAAGGTACAGAGCAGGATGTCCTTCTGATATTGGTGTCAGTAACAATGTGATGGAAGCTTACTTAGCACCTAATTGTACCTGACCTCAACAACGTTTCATGCTCAAAATGCTTACAGTGGTCAATTTCCCATTACTCATATGCCTCACTTCAGAGCAACATGAAATTGACCAAAGGGCCGTAAAAGAGCAATGTGGAACATACAGTTGTCTACCAAGATGTGAGAAAAACGAAATGAAAACAGAAAACTTTAAAACAACCCAGGTCAGACAGAATCTGTACATTTTGATGTTTTGGGTCTGTGACCCTTCAATTATTACTTGGTTCTCCACAGAAACTGCATGACCTGATTCATATTTCTGTTTATACTTCAGACTTCCAACATCTTCAGTATTTTGCTTCTGCATCAATAAAGTATGTTCACGTGAAATAGTACATTAAATTTTGGTTGGTTTTAATAGATAATTTGAATTGTATAGACATAATTGATATTTAACAAAGAAGTAAAATGATCAGATTTCCAAAAATATGCAGACACCACTCATTTCATGAGCTATATTAATTTTCAGTGTAATACTTATCTCTTCCTTCCCTTGCCTTGTCCAACTACATGACATTAGGAAACTTGGCAGCCATATCACCTTAGTTGACACAAGAAAGTTTTTTTTTTAAAAGAAAAAAGTGTTCTTTCAACACTGGCCTTATTTCCACATGTAATACTAACCTTTGGTTACTAATTACATACATACGTAAATTGTTAATCTTCTTTAGATCGCAATACTGTGGTATCAAAATTCAAATAAACTTTTAAAATGAAAATCCCATGACTCTTTCAGAAGTGATAGTATCCCCCCATGTTCATGTGCCTCCCTATCTCTGTAAATTTCCTCAAGCCTTAGAACTATATCGGTACTTCTCCAACTCCAGCCTGTTTCACATTGCCAATTTTGATCCCTCCACCATGGGCAGCCATACCTCCAGTTACCTAGGCTCTGAGCAGAGGAACTCCTTTCCTAAGCCTCTGCATCTCTCCAGGTATCTCCTATCATTTAATTGCGCTTTAAAGCCTGCTTCATCTGTCCTGTGGCCAGTCAAATTTCTTTTCATAAGCTCCTGATAAAAGTGTTGGGTGTTTTATTACTTTAAAAATACTATGTAAATGCAGATTAGTGGCCCATAATGTGGTAATAGATGCAACAAAAATGTCATTCACAATAACATAATTGCTCATGTCCACATGCGCACAGCTGGACGTGGAAGCCTGGATGCTTCTGTACTCAAAGATAGCCTGTTCCTCCGTGAGTTAAAACTGTTGTACTCTTCTTGTGCAGTATTTGTAATTCTTCTCCAGAGACAGAGATGAAACTTGATTGCTGAACCCAATACTAATAAAAACAGAAGATTCAACCACAGGTTTAGGCTGCACTTGGGGTACTATTAACAGTTGTGGTCTCCTGGGAAAAAAAAGTTAAAGAGGCACTGGTACCAGCACTGAATGATGATGCCAATCAGCAAAATCTGAAAAGGCTGGTGTCCTATGAAAAAGGCTGAGTTGTGACCTGAAAGAGCCGCTCATCATTACAAAAAGGTTTCATAAGATAGACATTGAAATCATGTCTTCACCCATGGTGAGACTAGAATGAAGGTGTACAAATATAAGGTAGTTGCTAATCAATCCATGTGGAATTCTGGAGTAACTGTTTCACCTACTGAGAGGTTAGAAAGCAGAACTTACTTCCAGGGGAGATAGTTGTGGAAAACAGACAGATGTATAAACACATGACAGTGGAAAGAATAGAAGGATATGCCAATGGTGTTAGATGAAAATTAGCAAGAGGTCCGTGTGGAACATGAACCTGATGGGCTTAATGGCCTGCTTCTATGTTGTAAATATTTTTGAAATACTAGTACTGGAGATAGATTGTATCATTCACAGATTTAACTGTATTGATGATAAATCAAGGAAATTGTTCCCACTGGAGATAGATTCAAATTTCTTTCTCCATTTGAAACCACCAAGTAACACTGGAGTATGGTTCCACTGCCATGTGCTTAATTCTTATACTCTCCACTAATGGTCAGTTCTCATAGAAAAAGTTGAAATAGAAAAGCCTGGATTTTTGTAGACAGTCAGGACATTTTGGGGCTCTACAAATCTGATATGGGTAATAATATTCCAAAAGTAGGGACGTTTGTTCCGGGAATGGCAGGGTGCCTGGGAGTCAGGCTGGGTGACCCCAGATCACAAATGGGGGGTGACAGTTGCAGAAACAGGCTGGGAAAATGGTCTGATTGTATACACCTGCACAATACTAAAGATTTAAAAAAAACATAAAACAGCCTGTAGCCCCCTCACTGCCCTTCAACTCCTACACACTCCCATGTCCCAGGCATATGTACCCACCCCAACACCACCAGGATTGAAGCAGTTCAAAAAATCCGCTCACCACCACGTTCTTGAAGGTAACTGGAGATGGATAAGGAATGTTGGCCAAGACAGTGGCATCGCATGCATGAAAATGTTTGAAAAACCATGCCCTAAAACCACTCCCAACGCACTTTATACCCTCAATGGCAACCTATATCTCTGCTCCGAAACCCAATGCTCCTTTAAAGTACCTCTGTCAACTTAGTGTCACCTCATGTCACCTCCCTTTCCCCTTATATGCTCAGGGATGTGTAGATTAAGTGGGTTATGTGGGGATAGGTCTGGGTGAGATGCTCCGAGGGTTGGTGTGGACTTGTTGGGCCGGAAATGGCACTTGTAGGGATTCTATCATTTATATTTTAAAAACGAGCTTGGAATTCATAGTCCCACTTCGAAAAGTCTATGACTACTTCTGCACATGGAATCTGTGAAATAGCAGGCTCCCTGTGCTACTATAATGGATGATGGTGCACCTTTAATGCAGTAGTGGCTGTCATCGTGTTAATCTCGCAGAGTGAAATAGCAAGCAATTTCAACAAAAACAAAAACTCCAGGTATTACTTTTCAAAGATTTAAGGGCAAAACTTTTAAATGCCTTTGCTGCTTGACAACTCCTTTTCACAACAAAAATAAAGCTGCTGGAAAAGCTCAGCAGGCCTGGCTGCACCTGTGAAGGAACAGAGCTGGCTCTTCCTCACCGGACCCGAAACATTAACTCTGTTTTTCCCTTCACAGATGATGCCAGATCTGCTGAGCTTTTTGAGTAACTTTGTTTTTGTTTCTGATTTACAGCACCCACAGTCATTTCAGTTTTTATTAAGCTCCCTTTAACAAGTGCTTTTGATGTTCCTCCTTATACTTTTGGGGTGTGTTTTTGATAGTTCTATCGAATTTCATTTCTTCAAATCACTTTATATGTATTTTTGCACATTCTTGCTTACTTTTAACAATCCAATCGGCATCTGACTACCCTTAAAGATGTCCCAGATCCATATCCAAAGGGGTATAGTATCTTATCTCTTCAAAGGTCCATATCCAAAGGGGTATAGTATCTTATCTCTTCAAAGGCTAACCATCCTATAAAACAGCTTCAGAATTGGGGAATCACTCTCATCTGTCACGGGTCATATATTTTCTGTCTAATTAATTCATGTATCATATCGAAGCTGCTACTCTTTAACAAGCTCAATAAATTGTTTGAAAGATGCTTACAGATGGGAGACTGCCTAATTTAGGAACTACGAGCACAAAACTCTAAAATCTAAGAGACTGTCTATTGTGATGAAAATCCAGGCCCAAGTGCCAGCAGGCTACTTGATGGGCAGATGGCTTGTGAATGCACAATATGTTCAAACACATGCACTTTCCAGTTGAAAGTATTGATTAGCTTTTGGTAGCGGAACCCATGGTTGTTTTCTCTCCTTCCCTGATCTAAGGGTATAAAAGCCAGTTGTAGTTCTGTTGCTGCTACTGCCATCAGCTAGCTCAGGGATCCCAATACAGTACTGACTTCAGTCCCGGTGATTATGAGTCTCATTGTAGATGGAAAACTTGTATGATATCGTTTGATGTCACTGCTCTATTTACATCGACAGACATACCACTAGCAAGGGGAACAATGACAACACTACTGGAACAAGAGCAAGACCCCAGTGAAACCATCTCCACAGACAACATGCTCAAACTACTGGAGCTCTTCCTCACCACCCACTTCACTTTCAACGGCCAAACATACAAACAAATCAAGGGACACCCATGGGATCACCTGTGTCCGGACTCGTAGCAGAGACAGTGATGCAAAGTCCAGAAAGGACGGCACTTCCGCTCATCCAACAAAAACTATGGATGCGCTACGTGGACGACACCTTTGTCATCATTAAAGGACCAAACTAGAGGAGATACAAAAACTTATAAACAACACCCTCACCAGAATAAAATTCACCGGAGAGGTGGAGAAGAACAAACAGCTCCCATTCCTGGACTTAATGGTAGAGCGTAAGACAAATGGGGAACTCCAGATGAAAGTACACCAAAAAGCCACACACATGGACCAGGTACTGAGCTTCAACAGTAACAATCCCAACACACACAAATGAAGCTGTGTGCAAACACTATTTCAACGGATAACAACACACTGCAGCAACACAGAACTACACCAAGAGGAAGAAGAATACCTCTTCCAGGCTTTCAAGAATAACGGATATCCAAAAATCGGATCAGAAGACGCCTACACGAGCAACATCAGGAAGACACCACGCACCCCAACACACTTATCATAGTACCCTACATTAGGAACACATCGGAGCTAACCACAAGACTCCTTATGA
Source organism: Stegostoma tigrinum (assembly GCF_030684315.1). NCBI lineage: Eukaryota > Metazoa > Chordata > Chondrichthyes > Orectolobiformes > Stegostomatidae > Stegostoma > Stegostoma tigrinum. The sequence goes on along the minus strand of NC_081355.1, from coordinate 14,812,490 downwards.
CTGCTGGGCTTCAGAGTGGCACACAAGGCACATCAAACCTAAGACAACTACTCACATGAATAATGACCCACTCCCCACCATGGACAAGACCAATGTCATCATAAGATCCACTGTGAGAGACACTACATCAGACAAACAGGAAGAAACCTAACATTACTCTACCAGTAAAGCCTGTGGAAATGTAAAATTCTGTATACCTTTCCAATAGGTTCCAGCAGCTCTCCAGTACTTTGGCCAATTATTTATTCTTCACAGAAGAAATGCAAAAACAAGCATTAGCAAGCTTCTTGAAAATGGGGGGTGGGGGCAGGGCTGGGGGCAGTGTGAAACAAAGAGGGCATAGGGCAATCACTCCTGAAATTAATTTTCATGCCCATATATTCATTTTTTATTTCTCACGGGGATCACCAAATACTCAAAGGGAGGAAAACCCTGAATGCTTTCACTTACATCTAACCCCAGGCCTGGAGACCAATTTTAGTTTAATTACGTACTTTGGATGAAGGATTCAACTAAATAAATACTAGGAGCAATATTGCAGTTAGTTATTGTGAGAAAAATGTAAAACAATTACTTACGCCGAAATTAATTCAACAAGGAGCTATATAAAGGTAGTATGGTGAGAAGTATTGATTTCTTGCCACTGTATCTCTGTCACAGTGATGGTTTTAAGGGTGAGTACACGAGGCCTAAAATGCTCTAGAATTCTGTGTACTGTACTTCCTCCAGTAGCACAGACTTTATCCAGCAACCAGTGTTATATTATGCACAATGAAACATTATGCTGCATAATTGTATCTCAACAGAGTATAGCAGTTGGATTTCTTGGGTCATTATGTGATGACAGCTATAAGCTATAATTAAACTGCAATTGAAATATGTCTGATGAGTGTAATAATAGTGCAATAGGGTTCTTCAGTGACCTTCAGTGTAGAAACAATATCATTTTATAGTTGTGGTAACAAGGTGTAGAGCTGGATGAATTCAGCAGGCCAAGCAGCAGCAGAGGAGCAGGAAGGCCTAGGCGCGAAACGTCAGTCTTCCTGCTCCTCTGATGCTGCTTGACCTGCTGTGTTCATCCAACTCTACACCTTGTTATTATTTTATAGCTATTAGACGTAGGTAACTACGAACTCTAGGAAACAATGACTGTACATTTTAAAAGAGAACAGTTGATATACTGCTTTAAATAACAGTGGCTTTTGAAACACTGGCATTTTTAAAATTGCTGCAGTTACTTGATTTAAATTATATGAAAAATGAGATGTAATTTTGCAAGGCTATGTAGCTGGGAAATTTTTAAGCTGAAATGTAACTGAAAACATTTTCCTTCTCCCTTAAACAATTGGTAAGAAAATAACAGTAACATTCTTTAAATGTTAGTCTGTTTGAATCAAGAAACATGATACCTTTTCTTAAAAATGTTACACACAATGTGATACAGTAACAATTAGTTGATTTGGGTCAGTTTTCTGGGTTCAGGTACTTTCTCAACACTCAATGCAGAATTAAATGTGAGGAATTTATTTTATAAACCCCAGCACACGTATACATTGTCTGTAGATGAACAAGTAGTAGGTTCTTCAAACAGCCTTTTATAGGAACATGTAAATTGCTACTGCAAAACATAACACAGAGACAAATACTCATCCTTTATGCAAAATTACACAAATTAATTTGAGGTATAACAGTCATCTTTCTCCCTTTTCAAGTATTAATGTAAAGATTGATTCCTCTGAATTCTGTGATTAGATATGCATTCTCATTACACAGCTGCAGGACCTGCAAGTGGTGTTCAGAGATAAAACCACACTGTTTCACTTCAGTGCCAAATCCAATCCCTGTCTGTATTCCCAGTTCACCTCCAGCTGCTTCACACTAAGCCCCTTGTTTATATCAGTCCTGTAATTAAGCCCAGGCCAAAAAGGGAAGTCCTAAAGAAGGTGGCAAAAGCGCATGGCTGTGAATTGAATTTCAGACCCTTCTTTCAGTGGTCATTTCAGGATATCCCAGAAAGTTGAATTACTTTACAAAATTAGCCACCACAAACTTTAACTCACCTGAAGTCATTCTCCTTGTTAGGGGCCAGCACGTATCCTCTTTGACCTTTCACAACAAAATGTATGACTAAGAAAGTTGATCTAAGTTTGTGGGGCGGTCCAGTAACAACCAACAAAAGGTGGTAAATCTATTAGAAATCAGATCAACCCTGTTTGTGAAAATACTCCACTTATACATATGTAAACAAAAGGCATTGAATTTTTTTTCTCAAGTCTAAGAAAAGTTATGGGTTGACACTTATTTTGATAATGTTCTTAAAAAAGCACTTTTTAGCTATCCAATGCACTAGAGACTTATAGTAACAAGTGCTTCTTAGTGTTCAGTACTTTATTCCAATAATACCATTTACATTTTAATAGTTGTTACGCAAAGTTGTCAATGTATAAATGAAAATAGTATCACATTTCCCTTGTATTATTTTGAGTTGGCTAGTATGGTACTATTGTAAAAAAATTGGTGTCGCCAGTATATTTTAAATATTCAATGTCGTCGCACACCTACACATTAAGCAATAACTCGATGCATTATAATATTCACAAACCCGATATATCAGTGCATAGGCTAAGTGAAAAATGGATCATGGAAGTCAAACAGATCAGATTGTAGAATTCTGACATATTTAATCACAGCTGGTTTCTCTCTATACAAAGCATTTTCCCACATTCTGTCAACATGGAATTTGATTCAGAAAGTTGCAACCACATTATAATATACATCTTACACTCTCCCATAAAGTTTACAACTGGTCTGAAAAGTCCCTTAAGATATGAGCAAATGTTTGAGGTTTAAAAATATCAAGTCTTTTGTTAAGGTCTAGAATTATCCAATGACACCACAACATGTACTCTAATGAGCAGATTACGTTCCACCTGCCCAATAACTTCATTACTGGCAGACCATGAACTTATAAGTTGAAATATAAGGGATTTTTTAATTCCTCAGAGTCTGGTGCAACATGTAATCATAAGCCCAACAGAGGACGGCTAATGCAGGGAGGAGCCATTTGCCCCCAAGCTTGGGATTAAAACAAATAATTGAGACTAAAATAGAGGTTGATTAATACAAAATATCATCACTGAAGTTAGGCCTGGAGTAACCCTAATCTCATTACATATGTGATAATTGAATTAATCATGGTTCAGATCTGAAGGATCTGGTGTTGAAGAGCAAAAATAGAATTGTGCATTTTCCTTCTCTCCCACATCAACACCTTCCGGGGAAGGTTTGAGATAATGTTTTTAAAGGAAGTGTTGGTCCTTTTAAATAAATAGATGCATCTTGGATTATGTTAAACAGTTTCACTTAAAAATGTGCAATTGATAACATTGAATATGTATAAAAAGAAGTACAACCTTTCATTACTAAATAGACAATGAGCTAACCAAACTATGATTTAACCGAAAGCTAACGAATTGTCTATATACATCTTTAGGGAAGTACCTTCACCTCCCACCTCCCCTCGTGGATCATTTCCCTCCCTATCACCCACCAAACTACTTTACAAAGGCAGTTGAAGATATGACTGTCAGTCTCGGATCCAAGAGGGGACTCAGTGCTACAGGCAGGACTTGCTGTTATTGTAACAAATCGAGCACCAAGCATTTGCTACAGCTGGGATTAACAATGAAGGTATTATCTAAAAGTGATTGACAGCATTCTCCAACCATATCCCTCAAGGCAGCGAATCAACTGTCGTATTGAAAGCTAACAGATTTACTGCAGTAGTGTTAAAAAATACACTAAACTGCATATAGTAAGAATATTTAATTTCTGCTATTGCTGTCTACAGATATTTATTAAAAGTGCATCTGAATAATACATATATTAAAAGTTCCACCGGCCTCAAATTTTTACTATCATTTCCCAGATCTAGGTAAATCTGAATCCATTTCATTATCTTCTGAAAGCCAAAAGGAGTAAAACTCCACACTATTCTACCTCATATTGAAAGCCATAGAACAGTGATCCAAAATGATTTGTAAATTTATTTTCACAATCTTCATTCCCAGTTTGTTTCAATATAACTGACAAGTTGTCTAGTGATAAATTGAATGAGGCACAAGGGAGGCTATAACGTTACCGAATCAATGATGCAAGTTTGTCATGCTTCTCAGCTGGTTCAGTCCTGTTCAACAGCCACTTATTGATGTACTAGAGAGGGCCCAGGAAACAATGACAAGATTAATTCCAGAACCTAGAGTTTGAACTTAACAAAATATGACAGAGATTAATTTGTTTCTTTTTATACCTTTTAAAGGAAATGTAACCTAATTCAAGATTTTAGCATTGATGATGTTAAGCATACTAAACCTTCTTAACTTGGAATGTAAGAGAATTAGCAGACGTGGATTCAAATTATTCAACTTCCAGGAAAGAGACAGAAAGAAAGGATAGATAAATTCATACGGGGCTTTATCAAGCACAACTCTCTGCTTGTAAGTCTTTCTATTCCTTAGAAAACAATAGAAGCAGGGCTGCATGAAAATAAGTAAGTTCAACACATTATTTTACCCTGAGTTCTGAGGAAGGATCACTCGACGTATAAATTAAATCTGATTTCTTTCCACAGATGCAGCCAGACCTGCTGAGCTTTTCCAGGAATTTCTATTTCTGTCTCTGATTTACAGCATCCACAGTTCTTCCAGTTTTTATTTTACGCTGTTTGATATCTCAGGTCAGTACGTTATTGCAACATAATTCACCTTACAATGGGGAATACACACTGTGGAAGATGATTTGGATTGACAAGTTGTCATATCTGAGTGTATATTAGAATAACTGTTGTCAATTTTCTTTCTTAAAAAAGTTGCACATGATATTGCACCTCAAAAAAATTCCATACTTCCCAAAACATCAATGATAGACCATAGTGTTTGGTAGCAATGACCAAGTGAGGGGACTATTGTCAGTCATAGGTCTAATCTGTTGCCAGATTTGATCATGAGGTGCACTGAGTGAATGAGTAGGAAGCACTGAGGGCAGAAGAGATAGTAGTTTTGGGTGACGGTATGTGTGAGAGTCATTGAGGGAAGGTGCTGCCTGCAATATTTAAAGCAACAGACCATGAGCCTTGGTGAGAGCTGAGTGTAATGGCAGAATTAGAAATGGAATGAGAAGAGAGAAGATGATGGCACTTACAACTGAGAGCACTTAATGTCCCTAACTCTTTTGTAGCAGTGCAGCATACTGACTAAGGTGGTTACATCAGGCCAGGCTGGAAACATTTGAAGTGGTGTTCAGCTTGGGGTTAATTATGGCACTCTCAGTGTGAATGCTGTAAGGTCTTGGACAAGTATTTTTCCACTGCTGAGCACAAGATTGCATGAAAGTAGCACCAGGGAGTTGTGGTGCATACTTCATGAGGTGAGCAACGTAAAGTTACATGACAAAAGACATTACGGTACATTGAGGAAAACATTCCATGAAACTTCCTGAAATTAACAGTTGGCTAATTTTTGGCAGAGTTCAGCCTATTGTTCGAATAGATGAAAAGTGCAGATGAAAAAGTTTTATTGCATCATTAGTTACAACGAGAAAATTATGTAGCTCTGTTTCTTGCAGAATTTGGATTGAAGATGAATCATTTTCATTCAGAAGGGAAAATCAAAATGCTTGGCTTTGGAAGGACTGAATTGGTTATAATCTTCTTGCAAAATAATGATGAGGTTAATGCGGTCATTGTAACTCGTACAAAAGCAATACAGTTTCAGAAGAGGGTGATTAAATACAGAAACGTAAAAGTTGCTGTCCAAATAATGGGCTCTGTAGTTTGAAAAAAAAACACTACATCTTGCTCTCTGTCTTTCCAAGGAACTGCACTGAATGAAGTGAAGTAGTTGTAGGTACTTGGAGAACTCACCACAGAAAGTTGTCTTCAGAGATAATGGGAACTGCAGATGCTGGAGAATCCAAGATAACAAAGTGTGGAGCTGGATGAACACAGCAAGCCAAGCAGCATCTTAGGAGCACAAAAGCTGACGTTTTGGGCCTAGACCCTTCATCAGAATTTGTTATGTTCTTGACTAATTGTTACTCATGGAAATACATCTAATTTTCTGAATGTGTGCACAGATTAAATACTTTTGGCTACAGTATCCAGCCTTCTCATACTTCTCTCTTCACTGAAGAAGGGTCTAGGCCCGAAACGTCAGCTTTTGTGATCCTGAGATGCTGCTCGGCCTGCTGTGTTCATCCAGCTCCACAGAAAGTTGTCTTGTCCATTTTAGTTTAGGCACCTTATTAATGATGTCGTAGGTGTTAGTTGCTGCAAAAAAAAGCCTTTCTAACATTGAAGATCAATTATTATGTTTATGAAGTTTTTTTAAGAGCACATATTTCAATCTATATTCTAAGTACATAGATTTTACTCGATCTGTGATATTTTACATGACCTTGTCTGATTCTGCACTGTCTCACCAGTGGACCACAAGTTTGTTATATTCTTGACTAATTGTTACTCATGGAAATATATCTAATTCTCTGAATATGTGTGCACAGATTAAATAATTCTGGCGACAGTATCCAACCTTCTCATACTCCTCTCTTCACTTGAAACATGACTAATTGTTTCTTTTCTAGTCTGATGTTCATCACATGGTCCCAACACAGGCTCTGTGTAAATCTCATATCTTTCCTGCTAATATCACATGTCATCAGTTTGTTTATTAACATTTTGTGATAAACATGATCAAATGCATCTTCATAATCTATGAAGCATATATAAATGTCCTTGTTTACTACTGGATTGTATCAAAAAATTATTTTAATGTTAAATACTTCTCTTGTTCCTACTCTGGATCTAAGTGCAGACTGTGTCACCAATCTCTGCTTCAAAACTGTTATCATTTTTTTCTATTGTGATTTTAAGATCAGTTTAATGAAATGACTCATTATGTATATAGTTTTAAAGTCATTTACTCCTGGCTTTATGTTTCTTAGGTAATTTTAACATACCTCAAAGTTTAGAATATGGATTAAATCCAAAGACCAAAAATAAAATAACAATGGTAGTTAGAAGGAATACAGTAAAAGAAACCTGAGTGAAGCTTGAAGTGCATGATGTTACACTGGAAACCATACAAAAGTCTGTCAATTTAGGGGAAACGATAACAAGATGGCCAATGCAAAAATTATAAAAAGAATCAAGATTGCAGGAATAATTTTGTGAAGATGATGTGTTGATAAGTCATTTTTATTAATGACTTGGACGAGGGGATTGAAGGATGGGTCAGCAAGTTTGCAGACGACACCAAGGTAGGAGGTGTCGTTGACAGTGTAGAGGGCTGTTGTAGGCTGCAGCGGGACATTGACAGGATGCAGAGATGGGCTGAGAGGTGGCAGATGGAGTTCAACCTGGATAAATGCGAGGTGATGCATTTTGGAAGGTCGAATTTGAAAGCTGAGTTCAGGATTAAGGATAGGATTCTTGGCAGCGTGGAGGAACAGAGGGATCTTGGTGTGCAGATACATAGATCCCTTAAAATGGCCACCCAAGTGGACAGGGTTGTTAAGAAAGCATATGGTGTTTTGGCTTTCATTAACAGGGGGGTTGAGTTTAAGAGTCGTGAGATCTTGTTGCAGCTCTATAAAACTTTGGTTAGACCGCACTTGGAATACTGCGTCCAGTTCTGGGCGCCCTATTATAGGAAAGATGTGGATGCTTTGGAGAGGGTTCAGAGGAGGTTTACCAGGATGCTGCCTGGACTGGAGGGCTTATCTTATGAAGAGAGGTTGACTGAGCTCGGTCTCTTTTCATTGGAGAAAAGGAGGAGGAGCGGGGACCTAATTGAGGTATACAGGATAATGAGAGGCATAGATAGAGTTGATAGCCAGAGACTATTTCCCAGGGCAGAAATGGCTAGCACGAGGGGTCATAGTTTTAAGCTGGTTGGTGGAAAGTATAGAGGGGATGTCAGAGGCAGGTTCTTTACGCAGAGAGTTGTGAGAGCATGGAATGCGTTGCCAGCAGTTGTTGGAAGCAAGGTCATTGGGGTCATTTAAGAGACTGCTGGACATGTATATGGTCACAGAAATTTGAGGGTGCATACATGAGGATCAATGGTCGGCACAACATTGTGGGCTGAAGGGCCTGTTCTGTGCTGTACTGTTCTATGTTCTATGTTCTATAACAAAGAACTCAAGTTTCGAATTAAAAACTCGTAACGTGTTACATTCTATCAATTCCCCTGTTTGCCTTAGAAACATTAACAATAACTGAAGATATGTGAATGAAAATAGGGACTTTTAAAAATTGATTCTGAGACATTTATTAAAAATTCCATAGGAGACCTTAGACAAATGAAAATACACCTGAAATTGCATGAGCAAAATAACTCTAAAAAGTCACATCCAGAAAAGAAAATGTCAGTATTTTGTACATTTGATGAGCGCAGAAAAGCTAGAGATCTCCTTTCCATGGCAAAGCGGAGGGCAGCAGAAAAAGGGGTTGATGTAAGCGTGGTTAGATGATAGATGTTATAAAGTGGTGGCAAATAAGCTAGAGCATGCGTGAGAATGGTCTAAGACAGATGAGCATGACGTGACATGATAGAAGCAGCAATGGAAAGTAACTGGGATCTAATTCATTCATGTTAGTTATACTTTTGGAAATTTAACTAAATTAATATGAATACCCTTTTCAAAATGTACTTTGCCTTTCTGCCTATTTTCTTTCTCCCTCTCCATGTAATTCCTTGGAAAGACAGAGAGCAAGATGTTTTTTTTTCCAAACTACAGAGCCCATTATTTGGACAGCAACTTTTACGTTTCTGTATGTAATCACCCTCATCTGAAACTGTATTGCGTTTGTACGAGTTACAATGACAGTTACAACCTCATCATTACTTTGCTAGAAAATTATAACCAATTCAGTTCTTCCAAAGCCAAGCATTTTGATTTTCCCTTCGGAATGAAAGGATCTTTGCCAGATTATAATTTTAAATTAATCACTCTGATTTACATTTCCTTGTCAATCCTTCTGCTGTTAATTTCACAATCCAACAATCTATTGGCCAATGCGATACACAATTATTTGCCCTGTCCACTCAGGTTCCAGGTGCCCAATTTTCCTTGCTTTGTCAGCTTTCATTAATGATAGCTTGTTTCTGCTGAACCACAAGTATGAACTGTCACAATACTCTGACAGAGCTTACCTGCTTCACATTTAAAATCACCTAAATGGCTGAAACCCTATTTTAGCATTGAGTTAATTACTCTTGTGCGCCACATTTCATACCTAAATTTGTACATAGTGCCCAAGCACAGAATTGCATAAATTATTGGTAAAGTATATGTTTTGGTCAACTTAATGTTAAAATATTTCTTTCACTAATGGTTCAAATTGCTATTTGGCTTTTGTAAATGAGCTAGTAAAATGGCGAAAGAAGTCATCAAGTGAGGGGCATACCTCCATCCACAGTTATGCACTCTTTCACTGTAACTCATTTGCCCTTTTACAGAGAGTAAATTGCAAAAGATAAACAGGACCTATGCAAAAAATACACAAGATTATTTCTTTCAAACATCTGGTATACTGGGTCCCATTTTGGTCACCCTGTTATAGGTAGAACATTATTAAGTAGAGAGGTTTCAGATGAGATTTTTTAGGATGTTGCTAGGAATGGAAGGTTTGAGTTAAAGAAAGGCTGGACAGACCAGGATAACATGGCATGAAGCTGGATGAACACAGCAGGCCAAGGAGCATTCAGAGGAGCAGGAAAGCTTGATGTTCCGGGTCGGGACCCCTCTTCAGAAATGGGGGCGGGAAAGGGGATTTTGAAATAAATAGGGAGACAGGGAAAGGTGGATAGAAGATGGATAAAGGAGAAGATAGGGTGAGAGGAGACAGACAGGTCAAAGAAGTGGGGTTAGAGCCAGTGAAGGTGAATGTAGTTGGGGAATTGGGGGGGGATAGATCAGTCCAGGGAGGACGGACAGGTCGGGGGGCAGGATGAGATTAGTGGGTAGGGGATGGGGGTGGGGCTTGAGGTAGGAGGAATGGTTAGGGAGGCAGGGACTAGCTGGGCTGGTTTTGGGATGCAGTGGGGGGGGGGGGGTGGGGGAGGGGAGATTTTGAAACTTGTGAAATCCACATTGATACCCTTGGGCTGCAGAGTTCCCAAGCGAAATATGAGATGCTGTTCCTGCATCTTTTGGGTGGCATCATTGCGGCAATGCAGGAGCTCCGTCCGAGGAGTGGGGGGTGGAATTGAAGTGGTTCGTGACTGGGAGGCATAGTTGTTTGTTGCAAACTGAGTGTAGGTGTTCCGCAAAGCAGTCCCCAAGCCTCTGTTTGGTTTCTTTGATGTAGAGGAGGCCACAATGGGAACAGTGGATACAGTATATAACATTGACAGATATGCAGGTGAACATCTGTTTGATGTGAAAAGTCTTCCTCCGGCCTGGATTCGGGGTGAGGGGGGACGGGGGAGGTGGGAGGTGTAGGGGCAAGTGTGGCACTTGCTTCGGTTGCAGGGAAAAGTGCCGGGGGGTGGTGGGGCTGGAGGAGTGTGGGGAGCGGACAAGGGAGTCACGGAGAGAGTGGTCCCTCTGGAAAGCACATCAGCGTGGGGAGGGAAAAATGTCTTTGGTGGGGTCGGATTGCAGACTGGAAATGTCAGAGGATGATACATTGGATTTGGAGGTTGGTCGGGTGGTACGTGAAGATGAGGGGGTTTCTGTTTTAGTTATTATTGCGAATAGGCGGTGTGAGGGATGAATTGCGGGAAATGCGGGAGACACGGTCGAGGGCATTTTTGATCACTGTGGAGGGGAAGTTGTGGTTTTTGAAGAAAAAGGGACATCTGGGATGTTCAGGAGTGATATGCCTTATCTCGGGAGCAGATGCGGCGGAGGCAAAGGAATTGGGAATAGGGGATGGCATTTTTACAGGAAGGTGGGTGAGAGGAGGAATGTTCCAGGTTACACGAAGGTGGATAGGCTAGGAGATTTTTTTTTCACTAGAGCAATAGAAGTTTATAAAATCATAGTATAGATAGGGTAAATGGTAGGTGTCTTTTCCCTAGGATGGGGAATTTCAAGACAAGGGACATATTTTTAAGGTGAGAGGAGAGAGATTTAAAAAACACACGATGAGTAAATTTTTTTTTACAGAGGGTGGTTCATGCATGAAATGAACTTCTTGAGGAAGTGGTGGATGCGGGCATAGTTACAATGTTTAAGACACTTAGATAAGTATATATACAGGAAAGGTTTGGAGGGATACGGGCCAGGAGAGGGCAGGTGAGGCTAGATTAGTTTAGGATTATGTTCGGCATGGACTAGTTAGACCAAGAGGCCTGTTTCCATGCTGCTTGACTCTATGACAATGACACTATGTTAAGACTACTCATCACATTTCTGTACAGAACATGTAGTCCACATCCTAAATAGAAAACTCTTGCAAGTCTGTCGATTCCAAGAAGATAACAAACATGGTGGTGGCCACACTGTAGAATCAACAATATTAAAAATATTAATAGCACATATCAAGGACTGTTCCAAAGGCATTATATATCCAACATATATTTTTCCATTTATTATGTAGGGCCCAGTGATCTTACAGAAATACAAACATGATTATCTATAAACTACAGAGGGTATTGTAGCATTGTCTGTGTCAAATAGGAATATGAAGAGTTTAAACATTTAATCTAAGCATTTCCGTATCATTACTAAACTTGCAAGATCGCTTAGGAGCGCATACTGGCCATTTTCATAAATGGAGTACGATAAACTACAAGGTATATGGCAAAAAGAGATTTATTCAAAAACTGCCAAACATTAACTTTCCAAAATGCTTTCCAAATGCACTTTCAAACCCATATAGTACACTCAATTATGTAAGGAAAAAGCTTTGAAAATTAAACACTGCTATTCCCCTTAGTAATAGTTTTTTTTTGCAATTGTTGGCTCTCAAAAGTATACCTAATTACGGTAAAGTCCATTGACAGAAATAAAGCACATTCTTCAGGTGATGTTTCAACATAGTCCAGGGTCCAGTCTGAACATGAATGCCACCTTTATATTCCAGTTCTGCTGCTGTACAGAAGAAATATTAAGAACAAACACGTTGCAAACCGAGTGCTCCTGTAAAGGTAGCTAGTCATAAGTTTATGGTTAAAGTTTCAGCTGAGAGATACCTGTTGCACTGAATGATTATTATCTCGAATATTTTACTTTCAGACTGGGTACAACATGTATGCATGAAATGGATCTTATTTCTAATCTGCTATTGCAGTATGTTTCTGCCACAGAACAGTTTTAAAGAAAAAGATGTAAATTAGGCAACTTGCAAATTGAAAGAACTTTTTCTTAATTGTTGTGTCAGAACATTTCAGTGCGTTGATGTTTTTCTATCGTATTCTTTCATGGGATGCGAACAAGGCCAACATTTGTTTCACACACTTAATTCTCTTCAAGAAAGTGACCATGGGCCGCCTGTTTAAAGCGCTGCAGTTCTTACAGTATAGATTCATCCACAATACTTTTAAGGGAGAGTGACAGGTTTTTAGGTCTGTAACTGTGAAAAGACTGCACTATAGATCCAATTAGTATGCTGAATGAGTCAGAGGGGTATGACGGTGAGGGTGTTCCTTGCATCTACTTCCCTTGTCCTTCTAGCTAGTACAGGTCACAGGTTTGGGAGATGCTGTTGAAGGAGAGTTGGTGTGTGGCTGCACCGCATCTTGTACATATTGGGCACTGTTGACCTCCTGTCCAAGTGGAGGAGGAAGTGAAATTTTAAGGTCATGGCTGGGGTGCTAATCAGGTGGGCTGTTTCATCCTGGATGGCATTCAGCTTCTTGACCGTTACTGGATGTGCACTCACCATAAATCATAACTTGTACCTTTGAGTCTGAATTCCTACTCCATTGAAAGAGGCCCTTTTGCCCATCATGTCCGTGTCAATGATCAAACATCCATCCATTCCAATTGCATTTCCCAGCACTTGGCCCGTATTCTTGTATGTATGGCATTTCAAGTCTTCATCTAAATAGTTCTTAAATGTCTCAAGGGTTCCTAACTCTACCACCCTATTAAGAGTGAGTTCCAGACACCCACCACCCTCTGCGTGAAAGTATTTTACTCAAGTTCCCTCTACCTGGAAACTGTGCTCCTCAGTTAGTGACCCCTCTACAAAGAGGAGATGTTTCTCCTTACCTACCTTGTCTGTGCCCCTCAGAACTTTGTACATGTCATTCAGACCTCCCCTCAGCCTTCCCTATTCTAATGAAAACAATTCCAATCTATCTAGTCTCTCTTCCTAGCTGACTTGCTCTAGCCCAGGCAATACCCTGATGAAATTCTTCTGCACTGTTTCCAGCACAATCCCACCTTCTTATTGTATGGGCTACTAGAACTGCACACAGTATTCCATCTGTGGCTCATCTAACATTCAGTACTGCTATATCTTAACCTTCTTGTATTTGATGCCTGGATTAATAAAGGAGAGTAATCCTCGCTTTCTTAACAACCTTACCCACCTGCCTGGTATCTGACCTGCTGCCTTCAAGGATCTATAGACATGCATACTATGGTCCCACTTATCCTCTGTGCTTCCTAGGGTCCTACCATTCAATGAGTAATCCCTAACCTATTAATCTTCCCAAAATGCTACACCCTAAATTTTCAGAATTAAATTCCATTTACCACTGTTCAGCCCTTTATCCTGTAGTCTAAGGTTTTCCTCCTAGTTATTTACCACACCATCAATTTTCATGTCACCTGTGAATTAACTAATCATGGCTCCTACATTCATGTCAAGCTCACTAATGCACATAACAAACAAGGGGCCCTGTGGCATGACGTTGGACACAGGCTTTCAGTCATGAAAATATCCTTCAACCATCATCCTTCGCTCTTTGTACTAAGCCATTTTGGACCAATTTTCCAAAATCACATGGACTTTTAGGTGGTGAAAATTGTCTGGTGTTTATGTGGTACACGTGTTGTTTGTCACTTATCAGCCCAAGCCTTAATGTTGTCCAAGCATTGTTGTTTGAGTACCTGTCAGGCAAGTACACCATGATTCTAAGCATCATACAATCAATTAACATCCACCCCCTGCCCCGCTTTCTGATCTTAGCTTCTATCCTTTTACCTTATTATGCACAGAAAGGCATGGATGAAGCAGCTGAAGATAGTTGGGCCTAGGACACTAGCCTCAGGAACTTGCTATGCAGTGCAGTATCCCTACCTCTGAGCCAGCAGACCTGGGTTCAAGTCCCATCTGTATTTACCATTCCTGAACAAATTGATTAGAAAATAGATACCCTGACAAACTTATGTTGCAGTGGTAGTGCCCCTAGTTTTGAGCGAGGACACCTGGAATCAAGTCCTGGAGGCTCAAGAGGTGTGTAGTACTATGTCTGAACATGTTGATTAGAACATAGCTACCCTGAGGACCGAACAAAGTCTTCAGTCTGGTATGATTGGTCACCAACAACCACAATGATATTCTTTTGTTTTAGGTACAATTTCAGCCAGTGGAGAGCTTACCCCTGATTCCAATTAACTTAAATTTTGCCAGGTTTCCTTTATGCCATTAATGATGTTTCTCTTATAACTCTGAAATGCAACTTTTTTGTCCACATTTGGACTGAGGCTGTAAGGAGGTTTGGAGCCGATTGGTCAGCTTGAGTTTCAGCAGAGCAATCGGTTTATTGCCAAGTAGCACTTGATATCACTGTCAAAGACACCCTCCCTCACTTTGCTTTTGATCGACAGCAAACTGATTGAGCAGTAATTGGTCAGGTGAAAGGTTATTGCAGAAAATAGAAGCTCATGGCAGAGGGCAACTTATTAATATGGATGAAAGATTAACTGGCTGGCAGAAAACAGACAGCATGCTTAAATGGGTCCTCGTCTAATTGGCTCCTCAATGTTCTTCAATAGTCTTCACGAAACAGACAGATTTGCTCGTGCGGATCAGTCCAGAACTAGCGAACACTGTAAAATTAAGGGTTGCCCTTTCAAGACAGAGAGGAGAATTTTTTTTTCCCTCTTTGAGGTTTGTGCAGTGATGGAACTTTCCCCTACAAGGTGGTGGAGATAATGTAAATGCATGTTTTTAAGACAGAGATGAATATATTCTTGTGAGGCAGGAAATTAAGGGTCGGTATGAATATGGTGTTCAAAACACTCTGCTGATAAAACGTGGAGCTGGAGAAGCACAGAGGGTCAGACAGCATCAAAGGAGCAGAAAAGTTGACATTTCGGGTCTGGATCCTTCATCAGTCCTGTTGATGCTGTCTGACCTGCTATGCTTCTCCAGCTCCACATTTCACCAACTCTGACTTCCAGCATCTGCAGCCCTCACTATTTCTACCATCTGTGTTTTAATGGTTAGCCCTGATCGTATTGAATAGCTCGAGGGTCTGAATGGTTTACTCCTATTACATATGTTCATATATTTGCCTCTTTTTCGTGCACAAGACGTACATATGCAATTTTGTATATCACCTGATAGACATCATTGTTGCAGCTCTACTGGCACTGCTTAAGCAAGGGACAGATGGTTTTGAAGCATAAATTGTACAGATGGAATGTAGCCTGTACTGCTTTCAGCAAAACTTGATGTGCCCTGGTGCAAACTTAACTGAATTGACTAAAGACTAGCATTTGTGACGCGGGGGACCTCAACAGGAGGGCGAGATGGATCACTTATGCAGCACTTACGGCTGAAGATGGTTGCAAAATGCCTAATCTTTTGAATGGATGTAACGGGCTGCCCTGTTGTTAAGCATGACAATAGCTGTGTTACCTCCTCCACCAATTAATTATTTGGTTGTTCACCCGCCAGATCTACCTATGATTGTTGGGCTATCACATAGGTTGAGGAATTGCTTTGCCTGTCTTTCACATATTGCATCAGCTGTTCAACATGCGGACTGTCATCCGTTACAGCTTCACAAGATTAGTGCCTAATTTTTAAGCATGTCTTTAAGTGTGGTCTGCGCAAGCTCTCCCACTCCTCAATACACCAGGCTTGGTCCCCTGGCTTAGAGATAATGGGAACTGCAGATGGTGGAGAATCCAAGATAATGAAATGTGAGGCTGGATGAACACAGCAGGCCAAGCAGCATCTCAGGAGCACAAAAGCTGATGTTTCGGGCCTAGACCCTTCATCAGAGAGGGGGATGGGGTGAGGCTTCTGGAATAAATAGGGAGAGAGGGGGAGGCGGACCGAAGATGGAGAGAAAAGAAGATAGATGGAGAGAGTATAGGTGGGGAGGTAGGGAGGGGATAGGTCAGTCCAGGGAAGACGGACAGGTCAAGGAGGTGGGATGAGGTTAGTAGGTAGGAGATGGGGGTGCGGCTTGGGGTGGGAGAAAGGGATGGGTGAGAGGAAGAACAGGTTAGGGAGGCAGAGACAGGTTGGACTGGTTTTGGGATGCAGTGGGTGGGGGGGAAGAGCTGGGCTGGTTGTGTGGTGCAGTGGGGGGAGGGGACGAACTGGGCTGGTTTAGGGATGCGGTGGGGGAAGGGGAGATTTTGAAGCTGGTGAAGTCCACAGTGATACCATTCGGCTGCAGGGTTCCCAAGCGGAATATGAGTTGCAGTTCGACCTCATCACCTCAGGGGACCTCCCACCCACAGCCTCCAACCTCATTGTTCCCCAACCCTGCATGGCCCGTTTCTATCTCCTTCCCAAAATCCACAAACCTGCCTGCCCTGGTCGACCCATCGTCTCAGCCTGCTCCTGCCCCACCGAACTCATCTCCACCTATCTGGACTCCATTTTCTTCCCTTTGGTCCAGGAACTCCCTACCTACGTCCGTGACACCACCCACGCCCTACACCTCCTCCAGGACTTCCAATTCCCTGGCCCCCAACACCTCATCTTCACCATGGACATCCAGTCCCTGTACACCTGCATTCCGCATGCAGATGGCCTCAAGGCACTCCGCTTCTTCCTGTCCCGCAGGCCCGACCAGTCCCCCTCCACCGACACCCTCATCCGCCCAGCCGAACTCGTCCTCACCCTCAACAACTTCTCTTTTGACTCCTCCCACTTCCTACAGACTAAGGGGGTGGCCATGGGTACCCGCATGGGCCCCAGCTATGCCTGCCTCTTTGTAGGTTACGTGGAACAGTCCCTCTTCGCACCTACACAGGCCCCAAACCCCACCTCTTCCTCTGGTACATTGATGACTGTATCGGCGCCGCATCTTGCTCCCCAGAGGAGCTCGAACAGTTCATCCACTTCACCAACACCTTCCACCCCAACCTTTAGTTCACCTGGGCCATCTCCAGCACATCCCTCACCTTCCTCGATCTCTCAGTCTCCATCTCAGGCAACCAGCTTGTAACTGATGTCCATTTCAAGCCCACCAACTCCCACAGATACCTAGAATACACCTCCTCCCACCCACCCTCCTGCAAAAATTCCATCCCCTATTCCCAATTCCTCCGCCTCCGCCGCATCTGCTCCCACGATAAGACATTCCACTCCCGCACATCCCAGATGTCCAAGTTCTTCAAGGACCGCAACTTTCCCCCCACAGTGATCGAGAACGCCCTTGACCGCGTCTCCCGTATTTCCCGCAACACATCCCTCACACCCCGCCCCCGCCACAACCGCCCAAAGAGGATCCCCCTCGTTCTCACACACCACCCCACCAACCTCCGGATACAACGCATCATCCTCCGACACTTCCACCATCTACAATCCGACCCCACCACCCAAGACATTTTTCCATCCCCACCCCTGTCTGCTTTCCGGAGAGACCACTCTCTCAGTGACTCCCTTGTTCGCTCCACACTGCCCTCCAACCCCACCACACACGGCACCTTCCCCTGCAACCGCAGGAAATGCTACACTTGCCCCCACACCTCCTCCCTCACCCCTATCCCAGGCCCCAAGATGACATTCCACATTAAGCAGAGGTTCACCTGCACATCTGCCAATGTGGTATACTGCATCCACTGTACCCGGTGTGGCTTCCTCTACATTGGGGAAACCAAGCGGAGGCTTGGGGACCACTTTGCAGAACACCTCCGCTCGGTTCGCAACAAACAACTGCACCTCCCAGTCGCAAACCATTTCCACTCCCCCTCCCATTCTTTAGATGACATGTCCATCATGGGCCTCCTGCAGTGCCACAATGATGCCACTCGAAGGTTGCAGGAACAGCAACTCATATTCCGCTTGGGAACCCTGCAGCCTAATGGTATCAATGTGGACTTCACCAGTTTCAAAATCTCCCCTTCCCCCACTGCATCACTAAACCAGCCCAGTTCGTCTCCTCCCCCCACTGCACCACACAACCAGCCCAGCTCTTCCCTTCCACCCACTGCATCCCAAAACCAGTCCAACCTGTCTCTGCCTCCCTAACCTGTTCTTCCTCTCAGCCATCCCTTCCTCCCAACCCAAGCCGCACCCCCGTCTCCTACCTACTAACCTCATCCCACCTCCTTGACCTGTCCGTCTTCCCTGGACTGACGTATCCCCTCCCTACCTCCCCACCTATACTCTCTCCACCTATCTTCTTTTCTCTCCATCTTCGGTCCGCCTCCCCCTCTCTCCCTATTTATTCCAGAAGCCTCACCCCATCCCCCTCTCTGAAGAAGGGTCTAGGCCCGAAACGTCAGCTTTTGTGCTCCTGAGATGCTGCTTGGCCTGCTGTGTTCATCCAGCCTCACATTTTATTATCTTGGTCCCCTGGCTTGATGTTAATGGTAAAATGAGGAATGTGTCATGCATACAGTGTCAAGTCATGTATATATTGCATTTAAATGCAATTCTACTACTGCAGTTGACTGTCAGAACCTCATGGAAATTCTGATTTGGAGCTGCTTGGTCTGTTCTGAATCTAGCTCAATTAGCCCACAAATGTAACATACACAAACATATTGTTTTTGCCAATTAAGGTAGACATAGAACTTTCCAAATGAATCTTCAAAAGGAACAACATCATAAATGGAACAACTTTCGGACTCCAATTATATGATAAGCTTTTAGCAATTCCAACCATCTTTCAAATTCCATATTTTTGTCTCAGTGAGTAAAAATCACAACATGATTGAGTTAAGCGGGTCAGAAAGTTCACTTTCATTTCATGATCCGAATTGAATTGTATGATCTCAACCAGAATAGCAGTTTGACTTTAAAACTGTTTTTTTGCACCACTCAGTTAGAAAGGTTCAAAACAAAAAAAGCAAGGTTCCTGTTCTTTAATTGTATCCAGTAGACAATGCTTAAAATGAAAATTTATCAGAGTGGAAAATAATACTTTCTCAACAAGAATAAATGAGCAAAATCAAAGGAATACATTGAATTTAAGCTTGCAATTTTCATTAAACTAATTCTATTCATAGTCATGAAATATGTAATTCAATTCCAATGAGCCTGCAATAATAATCTTTAGTACGTCTTGTTGAAGGGTCACTTACTTTTTGGAATAATAGTTGCACTGAGAAACTGCATGTGCAAAATATACTAGCTGATCCCCTAATTTTTCTTATGAAGACAACTTCATCCTGTGCTATAATCACTGCAATACCACACAATATATGATAATTATGTGTTGTAATATATTTTATCTGTCCTGACATTGTAAATTGGCCAAAATCATGCCTCTTTCTCCCTTAACATCTTGTATGGTCTGAACTTTCCAGCAGGCAACATATCCTGATATCAGGCCCATACAGAGATCTTGAGACCACCATTGTTGTCAGAAAGCACGCCAGCTCAACTTTCCATCAGGTAGCCTAATACATGAACACCATTTGCACCCTGATACTGTATGTCAATCAGACAATCTGCAGCAATGTCAAATTGGCAGTCCAACAAGTGAGGCGGGGTCTGCTGAAGGAGGCAGGCAAAAGTAAGGGTACCTTAACACAAGGGCACTGACAGATATCAATGTGGTGTATATGGTTATGTTCACTCTTCTGTGCAAATAAAGGGTGACTTGGTGACAAAATACTGGCCTCCATGGAATTATTTCAATGGCCTCAGTTGTCTGCATACAATTCCTGAAATAAACAGCCATAAAGGTGCAAACATTGGGATGGAGGGGGAACTGCTCTGCTGTCTTTCATCTCTACGGACCAATCATTGCACACTAATATCACTTCTGCACAACTGCCTGAAATAAGGTGGTCACCTTTGGACAAGACAGAGGTGGGGACTCTATGATGTCTGTAAAATACCCATTCTATTGCCAAATGGTGTCCTAAATGGAAATGATTGGTTTCCTCTCTTCATGATACTAACAGCAGCAGTTCTTCATCCTCAGAACAGAGAACATGTTACACAGAACAGTACAGCACGGGTACAGATTCTTCGGCCCGCTATGTCTAGGCTGACCAATATGCCATTCTAAACTAAACCCATCTGGCAGCATATAGTCTGTATCCCTCAATTCCCTGCTTGTTCACGTGTTTATTGTGATACATAAATCAGCAAGACAATTGATTAGTAAGCCAAGAATAGGGCGTAAAAATCAAGTAAATGAGTTAACATACACATTAAACAAATATAAGTAATACATAACTCAACAGCATACAGACTGTCACTTCTTAATCAGGCAGAAAGGAAAATGGCAGTTGCCCAATAGTAAGAGAAACAAAACCCATACTATTTCTCAAAATACAAAAAGCCTGAAAAAATTATTCAATCGCAAGAAAGTATGGTAGTTGTTGTTGCAAAAAAAAAGGCACTGAAATGGTTAGGGAGAAAATGCTTTGCAATCAGAAACGCTGGAAATACATGACATAAAATGCAATAAAATGATTATTTGGGGCATGGGCTGGTGAGGAAGAGAAGGACAAAGAGGTGGAGAGCACTCCACAAAAACTTATTAGAAAATAAATCTCATGTCTTCAGCACTGCAATCATCAACAGAAAGGCTGGCACTAGTCGGCTACATTTCAGTGTAGAATAGACATTTTACTAACCAACTTAACACTACATTTTTTTTAAAACAAAGCTTTATTTCTTTGGTATTTTCTTTCACCCCTTTCGCCACAATGTGTTACTGCACACTGTCACAATCAAAATGGATTCTGTGCAAATGTTTCTGTTTAACTGTGATGATGCTTCAAAATCTTGCATTCATTAAATTGACACCCAATTGAAAGACCAATCTTCTCAGTATTTGTGGCTTAAAGATAGATGGTCCCATTGACTCAAGCGATTTATGAGGAATTAGACAAATTTCTAGGACCAGTTCATTGGATTTGTTGTTATTGTAAAATTATTACCAGGTTGCTTTTTCCTCCTCATTTGAAGTCAAATTCCATAAAATCAGTAAGAACTTGTTTGACTTGGTCCTCTTATCCTCCTCCTTGGGTGGGCAGATTAGCAAGGAGACTAGTTTCCAGCCAGCCACTACCAGGCAGTTTGCTATTCTGCCTAAGCACATCTGGGCTTTATATCAGTCCTTTAATTAATCCTCAGTGAAAGCCAAGCTGTGACAGTTTGACTGGGTAGGCTCCAATTTCGGACAGGTCTTGATTTATTGCGGCTGAGTTTCAACTAACTTTGATTTATTTCAGCTTTGGGGAGGGAGCTTTAGCAGTAAACAGAAAGGCACCATAGGAGGCAGTGGCCATCAGCATAGGAAGCATCTCCAAATTCCACGGTTCAAATAAATTACCAAATAATAAACAATTCAGATTGCTGCTTTTAAACAGATTTTTAGGCCCAAGGACTGAAAAAAATGCAAGTGGATAAATGGAAGTTACAGAGAATGGTTTAAAAGATTTCAGATTTTATCCCTAAATGTCATTCAATGAAGCTCATCGTGGCTTATCTCCTAAAAAACAGTAAATCCCTGGACACTCATTAAGACTAATCATGACACTCATCTCCACCACGTTAGCCACAGGAAAGCAGAATGAGGTTTTCAGCTAAACCACTGTGTTTGAAAAGGATGTTCCTCATTATCTTCCATTTTATCAAGGGTGGATCACCACTAATAAGGCTTTGCTTTTCAACACTGCCAAACCTCTTAGAGTGGTTAACTTGGGAGATGCAACAAACCTGTTAAATATGTTAGGTTTAATCATTTTATAAAAATACACGAGAATATTTGCCAATGCTGTCCACTCTTCCATATACAAAACTGAATCTTTACACAGTTATGTAAACTGAGAAATCACAACATGGTTGTTGACAACGTGGCTAAATATGTTATTTTGCCCTTACCAACAACATACAGGAACTAATGTCTAAACAGGCAATGCAAAGTAATTGCACAGCCACTGTGGCCTAAGGTGTATACTAGGTTATCAAGATATTTCAGGCTATAAATGATACATCATTATGTCACATAAATCAAAGCACGTGATAATGAATGGTGTTGTCCATGAGTACAAGACAAAACCAATGCTCTCTTGCTGAAGTGATACTGGTAAGTATTTCAAACAAAATAATAAAGCAATTATTTGCTAGAAGTTTAAACACTTAACCACTTTAGAATGCCCGGAACACTCCGTGCTGGTCTTTAAATGTCAAATCAACTGATTCATAAATCCAGAGTAAATCTAAACATACTTTACAGTAAGAGGTAATGATTTTCACAAAAATGATCAGAAAGTCTGTAAAAGCCAGTCCTGACATTGAGCAGACAGAATGGCAGAGAGGGGGCAGAGAGAGGGGGGCAGAGAGAGGGGGGCAGAGAGAGGGGGGCAGAGAGAGGGGGGCAGAGAGAGGGGGGCAGAGAGAGGGGGGGGAAGAGAGAGGGGGGGGAGAAGAGAGAGGGGGGGGAAGAGAGAGGGGGGGGAAGAGAGAGGGGGGGGAAGAGAGAGAGAGAGGGGGAGAGAGAGGGAGAGGGGGAGAGAGAGGGAGAGGGGGAGAGAGAGGGAGAGGGGGAGAGAGAGGGAGAGGGGGAGAGAGAGGGAGAGGGGGAGGGGGGGAGGGGGGGGGGGGGGGGAGGGGGAGAATTCTTATCAGTCTCCTCCAGATGAAAGCTGTAAGAAATTCACAAACCTTCAAAAAGCACATAAGGGACAGAGGAAGTTAGATTTCTGGACAGACTAAGCAGATCTTTCTCAATATTACCTCAAGGCATGTTTGCTGATTATGAGGATCTTATTACCGTTCTGTCATGTAGTTAAAATAAAAATTATTCTGTGCATTTTAATATATGATTCAAAATAAATTTCTCAGAGTACCTCATCGTATACAAGTCTACAAATTGAAATTAACTTTCTAAAACATTGGCAAAATTGTATTAAACTCTATGAGCACAGTCGAAATGAATACTTCTCATTTGTCCTCCAGAATTTCTGTCTTGTAAAATGATACTGCTCCTTTAGCTACACATTTACATTTTGATCCCTCTCAATTAAAAATCTCATAAATCATATCAGTCTGAACAGTTCACTTCTGTCGCTGTGCTCCAACATTCAACCTCAATGATAAGAATGTCTATAGGCGAAACCGTCAAGTCTATTGGACCAACCAACCCATCAACTGGGCAACCTGCGTGCCATCATATGCATGGTTATTTATGAAATCAGTCAAATGTAGCCGTTACATAACATATAATTAGCACAAAATTGACAATCTGTTTCACCATTTGAAGAGAAATTACTGAAAATAAGTGCAATATAAGATACTTTCTATATTCCTCTCATGTCACATGATATTATCTCCCCATTGTTTCCTTGACTGGGGACTGGGATGAGCAGGAAAACAGCTATAATGCTGCCAATACTCCTGCTGGACTGACAGCCAAATGGCATACAGGATTACCATTCCCAAGCCTTCAGCCAATTTTCTTTAGTTGAAAAAAAAATTATTTGATATTTCCTCACCTTGTTCAACAAATCATCACTGTCTTTTTTATAAAAGCACGGTTTATATGTCCACAGTTGTACACCAATAATGGGGAACATTTATCTGCCCTTAGTTGCTGTATTCTTAAAGTTAGCAATGTAGAACATAGCTGTTATGTTCAAGTAGGTCAGCCCCACTGCAGCTCACATTGATATTCAATTCTCTGCAGATTTCTGAAAAACGCAATTATTAATAATTGGCCTATTGCTTTTAAGGCAGAAGTGAGGAGAAATCTTTTCTCTCAGAGTATCATCAGAGTGCGCAATTTTCCTTTACACAAGGTACTGGACGTCGAGTCTTTAAAGTTATTCAAGACTGAGTTAAGTAAATTTTTGATATACAAGGGAGTTAAAAGTTATGAGGTGCAGAAAAGAAAGCGGAGCCGAGACCACAAACAAATGACTTATGATTTAATTGACAGGTGAAGTAGGCTCAAGAGGTCTAATGGCCTACATTTGGTCCTAAATCCTAAATTCTTATCAGTTGCTGCAACAGGAGTATTACCACATCAACACACATTCAGATATCAAATAATCCTGAAGGTATCCGTAACTGATCACATCAACTATAAATAACAAGCGCCTTTCCAGTGAACCAAGAATTCCACATTCTTTATGTGGGACAGGATGCAAAGGGAATGCTCAATTCACTTAAAAAAATTGATTAAAAAATTAATTGCAATCTGTCATTGATCACAAACATATTCACCCAAGATATAAAGACCTCGATTTGTTTTTGTGATTCTTCACACAATTTTCATGTGACTTTGCTTTATTCCAATTTATTGTAGCTGTTGGCACATAGGTGAACTTTTCAAGCATCAAACAATTCTTCCAAAAACAGGAGTCAACAGAACTTTTTAAAATCAACCATTGCACCAACATATGTTTTAGGTATATTTTTCCAAATACATTTGGACACATTGCACACTTCAAACAGTGGCTTGTTTTCAATATCAGAATTGAATAATTAGATTAGAATCTGCAAAGAAGGCAAAGTAATTTGAAGCTCAAAAATCTTTTTTAGTTTCCTTAATGTTTCTAGATTTGTATAAGTGATTACCTTCTCAACTTTTATGCAAGGACTATCCTTTGATAAGAGATTGGGCAAACTAGGCCTGTATTCTCTAGAATTATGAAGAATGAGAGGTGATTTCATTGAAACTTGCAGAACACTTACTAGTACCTAGACAGGTAGATGCATCTTCTGAAGAAGGGTCACACAACCCTAAACGTTAATACTGATTTCTCTCCACAGACGCTGCCAGGCCCACTGAGCTTTTCCAGCAATTTCTATTTTTGTCTCAGATGCAGGTAAGATGCTTGCTTGCCCTGGATGAGGAGTCAACAACCAGAGCACACAAATTACGAACAAGGAGGACATTCTTTAGGTCTCACAAAAAGAGATTTTCTTTACTCAGAGGATTTACCCTTTTTACATTCTGGAGTTAACTCTTTCAGCCTAATATCTACAATGCCACAACTAGGGATCTTACAATACGAACTAAATATCCTGCCTTTGTCACGTGCCTTACTTGCACGTCTTCAGTCTTTTGATAGGTGGTCAGTTGAGGTCAGTGACAAACCAAGAAAATATTTAATTTTCAGAAGTAGTAATTCTACCTTTGCTCAAACACCTGTGTAACATAACACAACAAAAACATTTTCAATAGAGAACAACACATTCACTTGTGTCTTATTTGCTTACAGGTTAGCTTCTAGCTGGGAAAACATACTTAATTCCTGGTTCAGGTCAAGACTTGACTTCTTGTGGCCATTACTAACATAGATTGACCCTGGATATGGGTTTTTCTTTCCTTCGTGTTAACTCTGACCCCAGGAAACAGAATCTCAGCAACTGCCCCCCACTATTGCTCCAGCTAAGGTCAAATTAAACATGACTTCGCAACTAGAACAGTTTAATGCAATTCAGGCACATTTGGTTTGCACCTAAATATAGATTTCTCTTTGAATGTTCAGAATCTCACACAAAAAGGATGAAAAGGCTCCTGTCAACAGAAAAGGTGACTGTTCAATAAATTCGGTTTGGTAGCTAATCTCAAATTGTCTTCTGGAGATTTTGTTTAATGTTTGCCAAACAAAACTGATTTAAATCTTCAATAGGTCTCACTTTGGACTACTAATTGCCAGTTGTTAAATCAATCTAGATCCCAAATCATCCACATTTTAAAACTCAAGTATTCAATCTAGGAGCAGAAGTGGCACTTTCAGTACACCCTGTGGGTTTGGGAAATTTTCTCAATTGAAAAATATAGCTGACTTCCTATGTAAATAGCTTGGAAGTTGTGCACGGCTAGTAATTGCTGTTATCTAGAATAATATGCAGGATATAAATAGTCTCTCCACATAAAAATATACCACATCAGAAATCTAGTCTAGTACAATGTGCTTTATTGTTCTATATAATTCATAACTTGTCAAATTACTGCAGTTCTGCTGTCTAACACAAAGGACTTGCTGACTAAAGCAGGTGAGTAACTGCTTGACAATACATTCAATGAATTGCAGATTTCCATCAATACAGATGTGCTAAACCACAGAGAACCGCACTGTCAGACCACTTGAATTCTAAGACCACCACCACACATCATGTACAGCTTCCCAACCCAACCACCTCCCACCCCCGTCAACTCTGTTTTTCTTAGTTTGATTTTAAGGGCCACCTGTGACACTCCAGCTGCACCAAGGGTGGTCTGAATAATACCAAGCATATATTGAACGACAGGAAGTCACTTGAGGCTGTCTTTAAGCAAACTCCATATTTAAGGATAAAATGTTAGGGAGGAGCCGAGTGCTCTTTTCAAATAAACTAGTACTACCATACAGGCCCAACGCTTCAGCATGGCCAAAATCTGAAACAAACAACTGGTCATGATAAAAATTTTCCTGAAGTCAACACGTTAGCAACTGCTTGCTGTGTGGCAGCAAGTCTGCAATTCAAATGATTTTCTTCCATTTATGATCTGCAAGGGGCATGTATACCAGTTTTCAAGTCCATCAGCTTTTCTTGTTACAATCGATATTTTAATCAACATTAACATTTCTTACTAGTATGAACACTTGCATTTATGAAAGGTCCCCATCACTTTAACATGCTTCTAAATGCACCACACAATGAGCTACCTGTAACATATACATTATTGCATCCTCATTCTGTACGAATGGTTAGAAAGATTCAGTTGTATCCAAGTCTCAGAAAAAAAGTATTTTAAAAAAATCTGAGATAACAAGGTGTCGAGCTGGATGAACACAGCAGGCCAAGCAGCAGAGGAGCAGGAAGGCTAATGTTGAGCCTAGGCCCTTCTGCGAAAGGACCTACTCCTGCTCCTCTGATGCTGCTTGGACTGCTGTGTTCATTCAGCATCTGCAGCTCCTACTATCTCTAATAAAAATAATCCTTAGATAAAAAAGAAAGATACATAGACAAAACAGTAGCCCAGAATTGTGGTGGTTGTAGATGGCAAACAGTAACATTCATCATCATAACTCTCCCAAGTGAACATTAAAGGCTGCATGACACTATTACAAGAGAGTTCTCTCCAATTATTGGGGAAGCAGTGGTGAGATAGTAATGTTACTCAACTACTAAGCCAGAGGACACCAGTTCAAATCCCATCCAGCCAATAGAACTTAAATTAAACTAATAAATCCAGAATTAAAAGTGAATCTCAGTAAACGTAACCAGAAAGTTTTATACAGCAATCAAAAATGGCTATTACTAATGTCTGTTATGGATAGAAAAGACAGCCCTTACCCATTTGGCCTTCATGTGACATCAGGCCCAAAGCAATGTGGTTGACTCTGAAATGGCCTAGGAAGCGAATTAATTGTATCAAACTACCACAAAATCGGAAATGAGTGAAACTGACTAGACCACATGGCATCAAACTGACACCAGAAATGATAAGGAGAAACTCACCCTTTTTGACCTTGTAAAGTTCTGCTTATGAGACCTTGTGCAAAAATAGGCAGAAATGTTCTGTTAACAAAGTGTAGAGCTGGATGAACACAGCAGCATCTCAGGAACACAAAAGCTGATGTTTCAGACCTAGACCCTTCATCAGAGGATGTGATCCTGAGATGCTGCTTGGCCTGCTGTGTTCATCCAGCTCCACACTTTGTTATCTTGGATTCTCCAGCATCTGCAGTTCCCATTATCACAGAAATGTTCTGTTATTCAGGAAAATCAGGAAAGCAGAATCAAGGGTCATCAGTTCAGCCATGATCTAATTGAATGGTAAAGTAGACCTAAATGGCTGGATGATAAAGTGTAAAGCTGGATGAACACAGCAGGCCAAGCAGCATCTCAGGAGCACAAAAGCTGACATTTCGGGCCTAGACCCTTCACTTTTGCTCCAAAGCCTTATGATCAGTCCAACAGACTAGTCCAGCACAAAATTCTGTAACTCCTTCCCTAACTGCAATGTGTGTGTACCTACAGCACATGTACTGCTACAGTTTAAGAAGCTGGTTCACCACCAACATTTTAAGGGTGGTTCAGGACAGGCAGTAAATGCTGGCCTTGCCAATGATTCCTGCATCCTGTAAAGGAATTTAGAGTGAGGCATAACTAGGTTTTGAATGGTGAACTGAGTAATAATGACAACTAAACAATGGTTTTTAGTATGAAACAACTGTGGAATGTTGTTAAGTGCTTCCATAATAATTAATTAGCATATTTTTAAACTAGATCTTTAATTTTTAAAACATTTGTTGGTGATATTTCAGTTTCTAACTTAATCCCAAGTGGATCACATCCTCTGAAGAAGGGTCTAGATCCGAAACGTCAGCTTTCCCCTTCTACGATATCTTTAACAAGTGAGTTAACTTTAACAGTTAGTTATGAGAATTCTTTTACGTGATTGCTTTGTGGATCACAACACCCAAGCCAGAATTGTAACTTGCACCAGAGGAGAAAAATATTCTTTGCTACGTAGCAGTCATAAAGAAACAGCATTAAGGAATGCTCATTTCATTTGCAGCATCTAAGTGATGATCTGATTAAGAAGAATGAAAAATTTCTAACAAAATATTCCTGACACATTGATTCACATAGAGTTTGGAGTAAGAAAAAATTCTCATGATTTATTAGCCTTCAATGTCATACATAGTGTTTGGTGGCAATTATTTTGGTTTCTTTCAACAGCTCACCATGAAACTGTTCAAATAATCACAATATTTGTTTCAGGAAAACAACAGGAGTGACTTGTAAGCCACCTGAGATGGGGACCACACGGAGTTTGGAGGAGGCTTAAACAACTTTTAAATGACAAGACAGTACGTTGGGACTATTTAACCTCTAATTTTATTACACTTCTGCTGTGTATTTAGATCTAAGGTTTCACTTGCAATTAATTGCTAAGCCATCACTGTCTGTGACATGGGGGGGAAAAATAGGTTTTGGCCTCACAGCTGCTAACTGTTTATTTACTGACTTCAAAGATGGCATGGAAAGACATCATTCTCAAGATGTGAAAAATGCTATAAAGCCAAATCTAAATGATGGACTATCCCAGAGGAGCTACTCCCAAGGTGCATCCTGATAGCCGGACTTTCAGCTTCACATGTTTAATAGGCACAGGGCTGCAAATTCCATAATAACAGGTATGATTATTAAGCAGTTTAGCAACAGAATGTTGATTTCTACTTGTGACTAATGATATACAAGGTTGATTTTAGACATTTATAAAGTGGGCATGAAGATAGAACTGGCATTCAAGGTGTTCTAAGTCATTACTGTGAGGTCCAAACGTGATTGAGGCATGAACGCAGCCAGAAATTTGAGGATGCTAAAAAACATCTTTGCATCTGACCCAAGTCAAGGGACAGGAAATTGGACAGCTTCTATGTGAAGATGGTTGAACAGTCAGACCTTGAGGGTGTCTTAGCACCTTTACTTGCTAATTTAAACACGCATGCTCATGAAACAGATGGATATGGCTGTACAAAAACAAAAATTGCTAGAGAAACTCAGCATCCCTGGCAGCATCTGTGGAGAGAAAGCAGAGTTAACATTTTGAGTCCAATGTCCTGTCTTCAGAGCTTTTAGGTGCTGACAGACCTGCTGAGTTTCTCCAGTAATTTCCGTTTTTCTTTCAGATCTTCGGTATTGACAGTTCTTTGCCTAATGTTGGCCATGGTGTCTTCTCAACTATACCTGGAAGATGTGTCAGGTAGGTGTTGGGCGCTGAAAGGGCTGCTGTGGTTCCTCAATTCTGGTTGAAATTTGTTTCTAATATTCACCCCACCACAACTTTTGAAAAATGAGGTTTGTGTCCGACTCTAATTAAGTAGCTACATGTAGTGAATCAATTTCCTGGAATTTGCTGTCTGACAGAATTATGGGTCTACCTACGGAACATGGACTGAAGTGGTCAAGAAAGAAGCTCACCACTAACTTCTGAAACGGTAACTAGTGAAGGGCAATAAATGGGGCCAACAGCAACTGACACCCACTTCCTATGATTTACTACAAAAGAACACAGAACATAGAACAGTACGGCACAGTACAGGCCCTTCGGCCCACAATGTTGTGCCGGCCTATTATCCTACTGCAAGATCAAACTACCCTGGATACCCTACATTTTACGATCATCCTGTGCCTTTTCAAGAGTTGCTTAAGTGTCCTTAAAAAAAGTATGCCAACTCAAATATTGAGAGTGTGATTTCTGTAGGTCCTATAAATAATAAAATTGGAACTGTAATTGTGTTATTTTACAAAATGGCAATCCCTGTGAATGATTGATATTGTGATGATCTTTGAGCCAGAAGTAGTGTTGTAAGACAAAATTATTTTTAAGGTTGTTTGAAAAAACCTTTCAGACTTACATCCAGTAAAAAGGAATAATTATAATGTTCCAGAATAATAAGAAATACACATCCATGTGATCTGACAACTCTTTAGCTCAAAAGAATAAACAGAGTCAGGAAGAAAACATACAAAAGAGTCATAGTAGAAATAAAGAAGAGTAGAAGCAGGCGAAGAATAGAGAATGCATATTTATAATGGGCTGTGTGTGTAATACAGTTAAAAATGGGCAGGAATATTATACATTAGTTAGACAGGGTATTGGCAAGATCATATCTTGTATACTTTGTGAAGAATTGGATGTAAATGCATTGGACCTGGTACAGAGGAGATTTACCAGATTTACACCTGGAATGAGCGGGTTGATATGGGAGTATAGGTGAATAAGATGAGCTTGTTTCCACTGAACATCAAAGCACGAGGGTGACTTGAGTGAAATATATAAAATCCTGAACTGTTTTGAAAGGTGAATCTGGAAGGCATGTTTTCTTTTGGTTTTAGCACAGAATTAGGGTGTGCTGTTTTAAATTTAGGGATTGCCCTTTAGATCATAGGATGTAGGAGCATAAAAGGCCCATTGAGTCTGCTCTGCCATCCTTTGAGATCACGGCTGATCTGATAATTATACTCAATCCAGTTTCTTGCCTTTTCCTCATAAACCTTGATTCATTTTCTGATTAAAAATCTGCCTATATCAGCTTTGAATAGACTTAACAATCCAGCCTCTACACCCTTTGCAGTGTAGAATTCCACAGATTCACTGTTCTCTGAGAGAAGACATTTCACTCTATGTCTGTTCAAATGGGTAACTCATCACTTTGACGTTATGCCCTTTGGTTCCACACTCTCTTGCCTCCCCACATCTACCCCACCAAGCCTCCTAAGAATCTTGTGTGTTTCATTAAGGTTGCATCTTATTCTTCTGAACCCTATTGAGCACAGGCCTATCTTGTCTCAATCGTTCCTCATGAGAATCACTTACCACACTTAGGGTAAACCAAGTGAACCTTCTCTGGACTGCCTCCAATGCCCATGTATCTTTCCTTACATATGGGGACCAAAACATGTTCACACTATCCAAGGTGGTCTAACTAGTCCTGCATATAGTTTTGGGACTTGTGTACAAGGTCTCCCAAATCACTCTGTGCTGTGGCTTTCTAAAATTTTTGGTAGGGATGAGGAGATTTTTTTTCTCTCAGATAACTGTACAACCTTGAAACACTCTTCCAGAGACTATGGTGGAGGCGGACTCATTAAATATTTTTAAAGCAGAGGTAAATAGATTCTTGTTAGGCAAGAGAATCAGGGGAACTAACACCCACTACCCCCTTGCTGGGGCTTCCCTGACTGACAGCCTTACTTGCCTCTTCACTGGTGCCCTCTATGACTGCCTTTGTCTTGTCCTACCATATTATTAGCAAAGGTCGTGACTCCCATCTCTGATTGATTGGAGCTAGGATCTTTGTTCTGAATTCCCCAGGAAACCCAATGGCATGAGGGTAAGTGCTTGATTATGGTTAAATTCTTGTAGGCCTTCTGGAAAAAGCCATGGCCATTAAATTCAATCTAGAGGGTGGAAGAAATTTGTAACTCTCTTTGGCAGATGGCAATTGATACAAGAGATTAATAGATTTTTGGTATCCAAGGAAGTTAAGGAATAAGGGGTAAAGTTAGCTTTCAGATTTGCCATGAATTCACAGAGTGGCAGAACAGTTCTGTGAGACTAAATGGTTACGCTCTGATTCTTATATGCTTCTGTTTTAATGATATGTAAATATCTTTCACTAGACATTGGGAAATGCCCATGGCTAGAAGTACCTGTCCCTGAATCCAACCTTCAGTTGGAGTTTTGAAAACGATTTAGCATTTTCAACTCTGTACAAACAGGTTGACTTTGATCATACTGAGGTGTTACTTATTAATCGTCAACATATGCACTGGGTTTTCAAGTATTGGGACAGACTAAATGAACTGGTGATGAATTAACTCTAACATTTTTGTGTGCTTGTAAGTATAGATCAATTCAAATTAATGTAGGGGCTTACATATTATTTACACCTGTTTTGTCGTGCAACGTGTTAATGTTAATGTTCCATCCAAAAAACACAATTCCACTGTCCTGTGTTGGGAACAATGCACGATTGAGTTTAATTTACATTTTTTGTATTCTGTGCATCAGGAAGGGAAAGACATAGCTTTAACTTCATTTTGTAGACCTATTCTTGTGAGCTTAATGCTGACAAATCTGGAGGGTTGTTGCCTAGAAATTAGGATTCAGGGCCAGAGATTGAGAGTGAGTGTGCAGAATGGAGACGTAAGTGTTAAAATGTCCAACAAGAAATTTCTCAAGACTACTAGATATTAAACTTAGGGAACCTGTGTTCTAAAATTCAAGTAAAAGTGAGTTTACTTTACAGCATGTTTTAGGTGTCTCAGGGAGAGATAGTGGAGAAGAAAAACCATCGCATGAATGGGGAGAAGTTTGTCAGAAGGGAACCAATCAAAGCTGTGCCAACCTGAGGAACAAGCCATGTTGTGAAAATAGTGGTGAATGTTCATCAGGGTTTTGGTGCTTGCAAGGAAAATAAAAATGTAATTATGAATCCTTTTCTCATGTTTATAATGAAATCTTCCAATTTATTTAGTCTAATGTAGTTCATGTTATTTTCTTGTTTAATAAGTGATTTATTCTTTGTATTAAAAATACAATGGGGAATCCTTGTGAATGCATTCAGTAGCTGATTGCCATAGTTTGAAAAAAAATTCAGAGTTTAACAAGCCAATCCTTCACTCCGAGGTCTGACTCATCCAGTATTAATGTGAGCTGAAATGATAATACCTGATAAACAGTGTCCCAACTAGCCAGCTGTCTTAACGTAGGTTAATGATGACTTATAATGACAAAGCACAACTGTTGATCAGTGATCATTATAAACTAATCAGTTTCATGGTATAATATACAGTACAACTGAGCGTACAGGCTCACTCACCAGGAAAACAAATTCCAGCCTATCTTTCACAGAAGAATGGTACATGGCAACATGTTAGAATGTATACTTTGTTACAAGACATAATACTATTCAAAGACTAATTAACATTATCTAAGCTCTAACAACTTGTACTTTCTTTAGTCACAAGGGAGTATAACTATTTTCAACACCTTCTATAATCAGGAATGTCTACTTTTTCTAAAAACCTATTCCTATGGTACTTCATCTCACCTTCCTTCATCCACTTATTCAATTCAATCCTGAATGTTTGCAAAGATTTTACTTCCTGGGAAAGAGCACCACAGAAGCACAATGACGTGACAAGGAGTTTCTCCTAGTTTCTGTTTTAAATCTCTTCTCATTATATGTGATCAGTAGACTCTTACTCTAGTCCTTTCAAATACCAGAAACAATCTGCTTACAACAATCCCGTCCCATTCTTTTCAACATAATTCTTCAACTCTTCTAAATCACTCTATGACTTGTGTAGTTACAATGAATAAAACTGAAGGGTTGGATTTTTCAGCAACAGTGAAGGCGGGAGTTGAGAAAATTCAATGGGAAAGCTGCAGCATCTTTCTGTAAATGGGCCATTTTCAAACAGGTTGGGTTGGGTTACCAGCTTCAAGCAGCCAAAAACAATAATTAAATGGCCTGCTAAGATCATCCTCCTGTACTGACCAAAATTTTCCTCTCACCCCATAGTACTGATTGTTGAAAAATGGTCATAACTGTGGTCACAGTTTGTCATGGGTCAAGCAGCTGTGGCCATTTTTTAAAAATTTCAAACTTTAAAATTGCTGAGAGTACAACTTCATTCTGAGGTAGCTCCTTACTAACAGAAGGCAAACACTAACACTGTGATGGAGAATCATCCTCTCCTTTGGATGTCCTCCAAAATGCCTAAACAACCCGTCTCAGGACCTTTACTCTCCTGATGTACATAAATGACCTTCTCAACAAGTTAAACAAATAAACCCCGCCCAAGTATTTTCAGATGACCACATGATCTATGTATCAAGGAAAACTCAAGATGACATCAATTCATTAAAAATGATCATTGAATGTCATTTCTCATTAGTCCTTCAATTCCAATGTTAAAAATTGCAGTGCACATTGATTACTGACAAAAAAAAAATCCACCAGCAGATAGCTTTAAGTTCTTTAATCAAATTCTCTAACATCAGGATATGAAACCATCCCTGGGGAATTTATATTATCATCAATGTTGTAGAGACATTACACATTCAGGAACATGGGAATTAGGAGTGGAAGCCAACAATTCAGCCCTTCAAGCCCGCTCCACCATTTAACATGATCGTGGCTGATCTTATCCTGGTCTCAACTCTTTCCTGTCTGGCCCCTACAGTCCTTTATCCCATTTTTTAAAATCATAAACTTATCTATTTCTCACTTGTTTTAGAGCTATTAGGAACTGCCGCTGCTGGAGAATCTGAGATAAGGTGTAGAGCTGGTGCGAGGGTTGGACCAAGAACAGGAATGAGTGTGGTGAAGCTGATGGTTTACTAATGCTGACTGGCATGAATGAAAGGTTGAGAAGGATGGTATCCAAGGAGCATAGAGTGTCATTGCGGTGAAGACAAGCGAGACAAAGGCCGGAACAAACAATCGGTGGGCTTCAGCCACGTGGTACCTTCTCTGATTTTCTTGTGAGGAATTTGTACCTGACAGATTCTCAGGGAGGGAGGGGGAAGTTGGATACTGCATTGAAACGTAGTGATTTAGGCTAGTAATGAGATACAAATCTATGCAAACAAGATAGTGACCACTCCATTAGCAAGATTCTGAAGCTACAATTTACAAAAGGTGGCAAATAATTTTTTCTTGACATCAAGATTACAACTTTTTCATTCTTTCTGTATTTTTCCAATTTTCTCATCATTGTCCACATTAGGGTGATGAAAATTCCACCCATGAACTAAGTTCAAATTGACAGATAAAACCTCAGTTCATTTCTTACCTCTGCAAGTGGTACTAGTGTTTTTTTAAATTAAATCCCCAAGGTACAGTGATACTATAATTTTTTTATAACTTGAAAAATAAATCTTACCTATATGATCACAAAATCTGCTGTGCCTCTATGGTAAATCTGTTTAACTGATAAACAAGGCCACCACAGCAAGGCAAAGTCTCCCCTCACGTGAGCTACATATCCTACTGCAATATTACAGCAGCTAGCATAAAATATTTTTTTAAAAAATGGTTTTAAGTATAGATCCACTACGCAGTCTAACTTCCCTTTGCTCCCCTGCCAACTATCTAAAAAGTCAACTGATCCCACTCTCCTGCTCTTGACCTTAGCCTACTTTTATAGGGGAAGTGATGGCCTAGTGGTATAGGGGAGACAACATCTTGGTGGTATTATTACTGGACTTTAATCCAGAAACTCAGATAATGTTCTGGAGACCCAGGTTCAAATCCTGCCATTGCAGATGGTGGAATGTGAATTCAATAAATATCTGGAATTAAGAGTCTAATGATAACTGTGAATCCACTGTCAATTATTGGTAAAACCCATCTGGCTCACTAATGTCCTTTAGGAAAAGAAACTGCCATCCTTACCTGGTCTGGCTACAATTGCCTCTAGACCCACAGCAATGTGGTTGACTCTTGACTGCTCTCTGGGCAACTAAGGATGGGCAATAAATGCTGCCTAGCCAACAACACACTCATTCCATGAATGAATAAAGAAACAAAAAATTCCTTCAAGGATCTTTCCAAAGTTACATTGACCTACACCTCATCAGAGCTCTAGGAACAGGGATGTTAAGACAACGGTTTAATGTTGCCTGCTCACATTGCCCTAAAGTAGACAGCGGTCTCAAACCAGTATGTAAATTGTATCAATACCAAAGTCTGCAGCCTCAGCTTCTACTCAGCAACGAGTTTGCAGTGCTTTGTAAATTTATGTAACTTGATCACTGAAATTAATTCACTTGGAAATTTTACATCAATGATATTTAAAGTAACTATGCTCCCTTTTTCAATAATCTACTTGTCAGTTTCAAATCAATTTCTTAAAACATGAAATCAACCAACTAAGAAGTTCTATGTGCATGGCCATTTTACATGTGGGGACTCTATACCCTAGATTACTACAATTATAAGAAATGACTAAGGTTCATTGTGAATGGAAACAGTGTACAAACCTAAATTAAAACTCAAGTTTCCAGAAGCTTACAGCAATCTAAAAATACTGTAACGACATTCTACACATTGCAGGGATTAACCAGTGTTTAATTTAAAGCCAAATATGGGCCCCATTACCTACCCAATGGGACAGTAAATTTTTACCACCTGTACCTTCACTTTTTTTTAAAATGCAAAAAAGCCAACTTTAATGCATTTTCAACTTAACTTCAGAAAAACATTACCCTCTTGAAGTGGGCTAGATACTTAATATTACTTCTAAGTTTCCCTGGGATCTCCTCATATTTACAATTTTAACATGAGCAATTTTCAATCCTAAAATAATAATCATGCTAAAATCACATTAGATGTGATAAAATTATTTTTGGCTTAGTTGTTAATGAAATGCGTGCCACGCTATCATGTACCAAGGAGACGATAGTACTTGGAACACATTTTCTTTAAAAGCAAAACAAATCTTGTGTTGTACTTTTATTGTTTGTTGAGAACAAGTAGCTTACTGGTATTATTTTCCTTTTCATCCATAAAAGGATGTGGTCGAAACATACCAAGACACAAAGCACAGCAGCCTAGAAGACAGCACCACGCATTAAAAAATTCTGAGAAAGCTATGAAGCGGAACAAGAAGTATTTGGAGCCAACAATTTGGCAGGCCAAAATGTTTGACTGAAAGCAAATTATTTCCTGCAGTAAAGGCAGTGAGACAAGGGCCTTTCAGAATCGTGCACTAATTGTGCAAAACACATGTGAAAAAAACCCACAAAATAATATGAAATGTGCAGGATTTAATCCACGAGAGCATTTGCCAAAAATGATTTATTAAATTTAATAATTGCATTCTTAACCAATGTCTATTGAGGGACACTTTTTCTCTTATTTGTGACCACAGTCACTGCAACACTAATTAGCAAATGAATAGTATAGTACTAGAAAGATAAGACTGTCAACTTTAAAGGAAATTGGCTGAGCCAGCAGATGCTGGAAACCTGAATCAGAAACAGAAATTGCTGGGAAAACTCAGCAGGTCTGGCAACATTTGTGCAGAGAAAGCAGAGTCAATATTTTTGGGTTCAGTAAAGAGGAAAGGTCAATGGGCCTGAAATGTTGACTTTGCTTTCGCTCCACAGGTGCTGCCTGAACTGCTGTGTTTCTCCAGAAAGTTCTGTTTTTATTGGCTGAGCCATTAGTTTGTTCTGCAGAGTAAGATTTAACAGGCTTTACTGGGCAGATTTGTTATAGCTCATGATGAGAAATGCATAGCAAATCAGCCCGTAAGAGAACAAAGCTTGTAGGAGAGTGAAATTAAGTTCAACTAGATTTGGTGGTTAGTCGATAGAAAGTTGATGCTGAATAGCAAAAAAGTTGACTGGCACATTGCCTCTTTAGCTGTGGGCAATGAAGCTAGTTATGGGTGCCAAATAAAGCTGGAGACTAGGTAATTGGAATGTGGGTCAAGATTCATCATTTACAAATGGAGAAGTGAGAGTCAAAGTTACTGAAACAAAAGACAGCATGGGATGCCAAAATAGGAATGATCAGATGAACAGGAAGCTGTAACATATTCCAAAAGAGTTGTTACTAATTATTATTTGAACATAGAAGTTCTTATTTTGGGATGTTTAAGGATATTTCACAGCAGTGGCAATCACACTCTGTTGCAGAAGATTTTAATAGAATGTTAGTTACACAGTGAAAATACATCTAAGTGATTGTCTTCAAGAGAATAGTTATTGTATTCAAATACAATACAAATTCCAACATTACAAACCCTCAGTTCAATGCAGTTACCTGGATGGAAGGAAAAAAATTAGGTGCTTAGATTGGTGCTGTGCTAATAAGTCATTTCTGTTTGAAAGTCTGATTTTGGCATGTAATTTTAGTCCTAATTGCCAATAAACTGGGCTTGCCTAAATGTGCTAGTATACAGACCTGAGTTTTTGCACCTGACTGCTGACTGAACAGTTTTCCCATAGCAGTACGTGTGGGTTCCATGCACCTAATTCCATTGAAGGTATGGGATGTGCTGGCAAGCACAGAATGGCACATTTCAGGATGGCTGAGGAATTGAGTGAGAGCTGACACAAGTTCTTGGATATCTGTACCGGCAGGAGGGAAGTTCATCTTGTACCTCTGACATCACATTTTCCTCCTGCAGACTAACAGCAACCTCGAGCAAGATGTCTACGACAGATCACTAACTTTCTCTTAGTAACTCCAATGAGGGGTCCAGTCAGGTTGAATAGCATAGAGCTCATTTTTTGGCTGAAGTCCTCTGAGGATTCCCAGAATAAATGTTCATTGAGTTCTGATGAAGTCAGTGTTCCAAGAAATCTCTTGATATGTCTCAAAGATCCTCCTCAATCTTCTAGCAGCAAGTGAATAATAAAAGGAATTTCAGAAAGAGCAGGTGGGACTTGATCCTGGAAATTCTACCCCAGAGGTATCGAACCATCTTGACGAATGCTAATAGGCAAATTAATTAAGTGGCAATCAACCTCTAAACAATCCTACAGGCAACTCACAGCACGTACTCACAGCATGTATTTCTTCTTTTTTAAAATTAATATAGCATCCTGTGCTAAACCAGTTTAAGTTCCCAGCAGTTTAGCAACTGAAGGAGCAATTGAAAATCGTTCCAAGTATTTTTTCAGAACTTAAATTTAGCACCGTTACCTAACCTAATCTGGATTTGTTAAAACAAAATTCCTTGTTATATGAACTGGACACCATAATGTCTTGTGCATTTTTGCCATCTTCAAAGTTGAAAATTGATATACAATTTAATAAACAACCCAATTATAAACCAACAAGTTAACTTATTTTTCATATAAAACATGAGCACAGTAAGGTTTTCATAAACTTTAACCTAATTTATAATACTGTGATACAGAAATAGCAAACGAAAGTCCTTTAAATCGCTTAAAATTTTTTTGTGCACAAGGATTTGTCTAAACAGTTGTTATTGATCATACTTAGGGACACCTCACTGTCCTGTGGCTAACTCTCTTCCCAGATCTTAGCAAAGTCTCTCTGTGTGTCCTGACTTAGTTGTACAGGAAACCGAAAGTTTGACCTCTGGCACTTCCCCAACTTCCCATGTCTGGGAATTAGGGAATTGAGCTGCAAAGCAGCCAACCACCTTGAATCAAAAACCTCCACCACCCACAAACCAGCCCTCCTGTGCTGAAGGAGAAAGAGCCTTCTGCAGCCTGGATCTTCTTGGGCCCATAGGCGAAATGGTGGCACAGGCTTTCTGTTCATCCTTGTGATTCAGCTAACTAATGACTGAATTTTTTTTATTTTGGTGGGATTAATGTAACATGCAAGCCAGCTTTAGGATTAGAATCACATGGCAGGCTGGATTTTTACTGTTGAGGGGATTGCTGCAATTTAAAGGGCCAATGTATAGATTGTCATTGTTGGGGGGAGGGGGTAGACAGAGGTAGTTGGATTGATGAAGAGGCAGTGGGACAGGGAGAGGAAAATAAACAGCTGAAGCTGAAATTACAACTCCAGTAGCTGGAAATAAACAGGCCTACAACGATCAAAGCTCCAAGATTTGTTAAATTGTGACAAAAGTCTGGCAGAAAACAGAACAAGGTGCAGAGAGACCAAGAGCTTAAATCTGGCAACTTGGTAAATACAGGTGTTGAGGGCTGATCTTTTTTCCAAAACATTGTCAACTTTTCAGGTAGCATTTAGCTTATTTGTAACAGTAAATTATAGTTTATTTTGGCTTCACTGGTGAAAAACAAGGTGCCTTGGACCATACGCACCTGCAGGAGAGTTAATTAAGGAAGCTCCCTAGCCAACAGTGATTGATTCCTATTATTGTTGAGTTGCAAGACTTTTTTAATCCATAAACAGGGGCAGTGTTTTAAAATAGTAGAGGGAAAATATAAGAATTGCATTAGATCTACTGTGAAAGTAGATAAATTCCACGATATAATTTTTGATAATCTTTGAGCGATATTCTGATCTTGAAATTTATTTAGTTCAAACAAAATTAAGACGGCAAAGCAAGTGAAGCTGTATCTATCAGATTTTCCATGTTGCACGTGTGATCCATATCCACAGAAAGTTGGAGGCTGACCACCAGACAGTATGATCCATCAGGGAGGGAGGTAAGTTATCTGGACACTCTGCTCCAGGAGGCAGTCACACCTCTTCAGCTAGGCACAACAATTTGATTTATGGTTAGGAACAGGAGGGTGACGGAAAGAAATGCAAGTATGGGGGATCCAAAAGAGCGCATTGAGATGATTTCAGCCCTTACAATTCAACAGGTTTGGGGTTCTTGCAACTTGTATGGTTGAGAACAGGAATTGCAGAAAGGATGAGCAATCTGACTTTGGCACCGTGGTACTGAAGCCATTTGATTCATATGGGAGGGGGTACTCACAGTCAGGCACTGTTCCCTATAGCTGAGAGCAGGGGTCCCAAAAGCTGCACTGCAAATGGTAGTATCCTGTTTAGATGGACTGAAGAAATTGCAAACAGAAGTAGTAGTTGTGGTAGGAATTATTTATAGGTTCCCTGAAGGTTCTGCAAATTAGGCAAACCAACAGAAGTGTATTAACAATTTCATATAAGATACACATACGTTATTTATGAGCTGGTTAATTAATCTTAAATCATCGTACATTACTAAGTCTATATATTGCACCTTTTTTAAAAAAAATTGTGCAAAGGTTACAGAAATTGCCAATACCTGTGCCTAGGTTAAGGATATCTGTTCAGGAATACAGACGAACTTGAATTGGGAGGAAAAGGATCCAGTTGTCATGATGCACGTGAATCACAATAATATAGGTAGGACCAAAGAGTTTCTGATGATGGAGTATAAGCAGCTAAACTAAATTTAAAAAAATCCTACAAAGTTCATTGTCTCCGGGCAACTGCATTAGCCATAAAGAAATTGACACTGGGTAAATAAAATCAGAGAGTTGAATGGATTGTATGGAGTGCGCTGTGGAGAAAATTTGATTCATAAAACACTTTGCCAATACAGGGAATAAAGGGAACAGCCTTCACAACATTGGAACCAGTGCATTGCAAATCATGAAACTAGGGTTGTAGATGGAGATTTAAACCTAACAGAGTGAAGGGAGAATTCATGGAGGGGAGGTTTGGAAAGGTAGAAAGAAAGGTCAAGGCATTAATCAAGTGGTATTGCAGATAATGATAATAAAATGTGATTGGAAGGGATAGAACTTAGAATAATATCAGCAAGCAAAGTCAAATTGAGAAAAAAATGATAAAAGGACAGAAGTAAAGGCTCTTTATTTGGATGCAGCCATTACTTGTAATAAGATGGATGAAATGGTAGTTCAAATAGAACTAAAAAAGTCCGAAATGAAAGCTATTACAGAGACTTGGTTGTAAAGTGACCACAGCTGGAACCCAAATATTTGAGGGCATTTAACATTGCTGATTGACAGACAAGGTGCAAAAGTAAATGGTGTAGCTCTCTTAATAAACAGCAAAATCAGCACCACAACAAGAAATAATCTTGGTTCAGAGGAGCAAATTGTAAGGCAAACAGGTACCCTATTTTAGTGGAGGCCCGAAACGTCAGCTTTCCTGCCCCTCTAATGCTGCTTGGCCTGCTGTGTTCATCCAGCTCTACACCCTATTTGAGGGGACTGAAGAAATACTAAAGGGAAAAAGCTATGGTGGGA
Organism: Stegostoma tigrinum; assembly: GCF_030684315.1. Lineage (NCBI taxonomy): Eukaryota > Metazoa > Chordata > Chondrichthyes > Orectolobiformes > Stegostomatidae > Stegostoma > Stegostoma tigrinum. The sequence continues at coordinate 14,769,969 of NC_081355.1, read as the reverse complement.
ATTGTTTATAGATCCCATGGTAGTGACTGCCCTGGAAATTAGGCAAATCAAACTGGCAAAGGTGTATTTGGAGCAATTTCTTACAATATAGGCATCCTTTATTTATGAGACCTTTTTAGTAAGTCTATCCCATTGTTCATATATTACACCTTTTCATTGAGGAAGAGTTATAGATACTGCTAATCCCTGTTGCATTCACCAGGACAATGCCTCGACCAATCAGAATCTCCCTACTTGCTTCGAATTTAATTAATGGACTGCAGTTGAAGTTAACAGTTCGTGCAGCATCTCTAAGCTGCCTACAGGCAAATCAAACAGTGCCCTCTTCTCATGCTGTATAAATTCGTCTAAGATTGGTTACTGGTATCCAAATCCTGATGAATGCAAAGTGAAAAGTTCTAACTTTGTGCCTCTTTATAGAAATGCACAAAATGTCATTCAATGTCATAAATACTGCACCAAACAAGTGCTCATACAAAGGCTAAAATAGTGCTGGATTATGATTCACTTTCATATTATCCATGACCACACAACATAAAGAATTAAGTCATACAGTTATTAAGATCAATTTACAAAGTTTGAGCCAGTTTGAGTGCCAGATTAAAACTTGTATATAGATGTGTGTCCTATTTAATACTGCTTGCAATTCCTAGCAAGTGTTGTGACAAAAAATGGATTTTCTTTTTGAGATTAATTGTTTTGTGCTTTAAAAGGGGATGATGAAAACTATAAGGAAATTGAGGAGGAATGGAACTCCACATTCCTTTTATTCTCAAGCTCACACGTATGCATAGTGTTTCACTTGGTCACAGCCCTTTTGGCTCACTAACTACTTCTAGCTAAGTGGGTGTTATATTGCTTACGTACATGCCCGTTTCGATCTGCTCACAATATTAGCATTTCTTTCTCATCTGCATTCAGAGATACTGGGACTATTGTGTTTCCCCTGTTTGTAGTTTTGTGTCATTGATTGTCGGCCACTTTTTCATCTGGAGTGGGAAGAGTCAACACTAAAGTCATTTATGAGAGATATACAGTGTTTTCTCTGAATGTGCGTGTTGACCCAAAGATAATGAGAAATGACAGTAACTGACAACCAGTAATACACCTAATGCCGAGCAAGGAGATTTGTTAGATTGAGTAGTAAGAATAAAGCAGGCACTTTAATATTTGCATTGGATGCTTTTGCAGAATAGTTGCCCTGACTTATACATATGGGAAAGACAAAAAATAAGGAGCAGAATAAAGTCTCTGTGAATGGCAATGAATGTATATTGGCAGCATTGTCTTTCTTACCATGGCCAATGAGGTAACGGAATCTCCTTGTGTAAAATATGGAGTGTATCGCTTGTTGCATGGTACCCCCATTTGTGCCCTCCCCTCCTTTCATAGCTTTCACCATCCTCTTAAGGCACTTACTGTCCTTTAGTGCCCAGCAGTCTCCCTCTTCCGGTTCTCAGACAGAAATACCTTCAAGAATGTATCAGATGTGCAGCCAATAACCGGCACCTCCACCTCCATACTCACTGGCCCGTCTTGCATGCTGACTAATGCCATTCTGACTGCATTTAATTTTGAGTTTTAAGCTTTATAAGTTGCATCCAACCAATTCACTGCTATAAGATTTCTGTTAACAATAGCATTCAAATTTCCTTACCACTCACCACTTTTAGGAAGCCATTCATCCCAAACATTGTGAACTTTATAATGTCATTGATGTCCAAGATCAATGAGTGGAACAGGACATTAAGCCACCCTCCCAGCACCTTCGTGCACCAGGACAAGTCACTCAAAGTTATAGCAGAATCATTATTATTTTGTCGAGGTGAGTTTTCATTGGAAATTATCTCTACATAGTTTACTTTTTGAAGCTCCTCAATATTCCATAAATAAGGTGTGCTTCAGCAAGGAAAATCCAGGCCCCAGTGTCAAAGTATCATGGGGAAATCTTGTGAAATGCAACGACCTCCTATTGTCATATTTAAAATAATTTTTATCTTATTTCAAAATAATGTGTCTATCCAGTTATAGAAAAGTTTATTAAAATAATGGTCTCCTTAGTTCTAAAAGCACCGGGCTTCTTTGTCAAGTTAAACAGTGTTGCATTTTTGGCATACCCCTTAGAATCTTGATGCAAGAAACATGTTACCACTTAAAACAGATATTCCTATTTGGCAAATTAATCAAGGAAAAGAAAAATCAGACACCAGGAAATATTAGTTCATTACTCAAATTAATTGGAGTAGAATGTTATATCAACTAATTCGAACATCAATTATTTTTCTCTTAAAACAAAAGATTCAGACAAACAACAACTTCTTTTGATGTTATAAACTTATTCAGACAATCAAGACAATAAACAGGGGCTTGTTTTCTTAAATAAATGATGGTTTGTGAAAATATCAAAAGAACATCTGTAATAATATGAACAGGTAATTACAATGCTAAATAAAAATACTAATGTTGAATTAAAACATTACAATTAGCAAAATGTTACAATCACAGCAGGTTGGCAAAACAAAAGAAATTCTGTCCACCTTATAATTGTGACAAGTTCACTAGCCTTTGAAGAACAGTCACAACAGCAATGGAATAAAATGATTTCTCTGAGAAATATACATTTATTTATGTAGCATGCCTCAGATTACCAGATTTACAAACTTTGTTTCATTTTTGGAAGACAAAAATTGTAGTATTCAGGTATGTTTGCCATTTAATCAAACTGACTGCTTTGATGTATACATTACAACAGGTTGAGAAATTCCATCAAAATTGTGGCTGCAAGGAAAAGTGAGCAAAGACAGGTTGCAATATGGTTACCATTTTGCGGAGGAAAGGTTCGCTGAAGATTGGCAATTTGCAAGAAAATAATTGTATGGTTAGTGGATTTTGAGGAAAAGGCTGATTAAATATAGCATTTTTTAAAGAAGAGCAACAATATCTGAAGGGACGAAAGCAGTTTCAATGCCAGACACTACTGGAGAAAGGTCAAATAGTTGGTGGGGACGGTAGGGGAGTTTAACTTACGAGACAAACTCGAAGAAGATATGTTGGGAAATTGAACAGGCACAAGTTCAGAGATGAGCCACTGATATTTGGTGAGAAAAGGGAGAAACAACTGAGGTAACTAAATGGTTGGGGCCAATTATTCTCAGAAATTGGACCAAGCTCTCCCTGGAAAAATAACTGTGTTAATGGCATGCACCGTTCCAAATCCACATATACCCAGCAAGATTAAGAAATATTGCAAAATGCTGTGCGTTACTTGCAAAAACTTCCTTAGTCTCCATGTCATTTTGAGAGCTTTTTAGTATGTTAAATGCCTATTAAACTCAGTGCAGAAAATCAGGATTCATAACTAATGGCATAAGTATCTTTTTGGCATGTCGATTGTTAATACAATACCAATCAATTATTTCAACCCAGAGGGAATCATTTAAAATATATGTGGTCAATTGTTTTTACAGAGTTTAGAAAATGTCAACTTTGTGAGGAATGAGAGAATGGTCAAAGAAAGAGTAGGGCCGATCAGGGATAGCATAGGGAACTTGTGTGGAGCCTGAGGAGGTAGGGGAAGCCCTAAATGAGTTTTTTGCTTCTGTCTTTACGAAAGAAACGAACTTTGTAGTGAATGAAACCTTTGAAGAGCAGGTGTGCATGCTGGAATGGATAGAGATAGAGGAAGCTGATGTGCTGAAAATTTTGTCAAACATTAAGATTGACAAGTCGCCAGGCCCGGACCAGATTTGTCCTCGGCTGCTTTGGGAAGCGAGAAATGCAATTGCTTCGCCACGTGCGAGGATCTTTGCATCCTCGCTCTCCACTGGAGTCGTACCTGAGGACTGGAGAGAGGCAAATGTAATTCCTCTCTTCAAGAAAGGAAATAGGGAAATCCCCGGCAATTACAGACCAGTAAGTCTCACGTCTGTCGTCTGCAAGGTGTTAGAAAGGATTCTGAGGGATAGGATTTATGACCATCTGGAAGAGCATGGCTTGATCAAATGCAGTCAACACGGCTTTGTGAGGGGCAGGTCATGCCTCACAAACCTTAGAGTTCTTTGAGGATGTGACTAGAAAAGTTGATGAGGGTCGAACTGTGGATGTGGTGTATATGGGCTTCAGTAAGGCATTTGATAAGGTTCCCCATGGTAGGCTCATTCAGAAGGTCAGGAGGAATGGAATACAGGGGAACTTAGCTGCTTGGATACAGAATTGGCTGGCCAACAAAAGGCAGCGAGCGGTAGTAGAAGGAAAATATTCTGCCTGGAAGTCAGTGGTGAGTGGTGTTCCACAGGGCTCTGTCCTTGAGCCTCTACTGTTTGTAATTTTTATTAATGACTTGGATGAGGGGATTGAAGGATGGATCAGCAAGTTTGCAGACAACACAAAGGTTGGAGGTGTCGTTGACAGTATAGAGGGCTGTTGTAGGCTGCAGCGGGACTGACAGGATGCAGAGATGGGCTGAGAGGTGGCAGATGGAGTTCAACCTGGATAAATGCAAGGTGATGCATTTTGGAAGGTCGAATTTGAAAGCTGAGTACAGGATTAAGGATAGGATTCTTGGCAGTGTGGAAGAACAGAGGGATCTTGGTGTGCAGATACATAGATCCTTTAAAATGGCCACCCAAGTGGCAGAGTTGTTAAGAAAGCATATGGTGTTTTGGCTTTCATTAACAGGGGGATTGAGTTTAAGAGTCGTGAGATCTTGTTGCAGCTCTATAAAACTTTGGTTAGACCGCACTTGGAATGCTGCGTCCAATTCTGGTCGCCCTATTATAGGAAAGATGTGGATGCTTTGGAGAGGGTTCAGAGGAGGTTTACCAGGATGCTGCCTGGACTGGAGGGCTTATCTAATGAAGAGAGGTTGACTGAGCTCCGACTTTTTTCATTGGAGAAAAGGAGGAGGAGAGGGGACCTAATTGAGGTATACAAGATAATGAGAGGCACAGATAGAGTTGATAGCCAGAGACTATTTCCCAGGGCAGAAATGGCTAACACGAGGGGTCATAGTTTTAAGCTGGTTGGAGAAAAGTATAGAGGGGATGTCAGAGGTGGGTTCTTTACACAGAGAGTTGTGAGAGCATGGAATGCGTTGCCAGCAGCAGTTGTGGAAGCAAGGTCATTGGGGGTCATTTAAGAGACTGCTGGACATGAATATGGTCACAGAAATTTGAGGGTGCATACATGAGGATCAATGGTCGGCACAACATCGTGGGCTGAAGGGCCTGTTCTGTGCTGTTCTATGTTCTATGTTCTGTGTTTTTAAACTACATTTTCACTTTGGCTTGTGTCTGTCTATACCTTAATTAGGTCTTTCTCCTGCACTATGCCAGATTTGATTCTAATTTACCTTTCTCCAGTCCTTTGAAAGAAGAGGTAGGGAGGCAGGTATCCTTAAAATTGTTCAGATAGGCTTGTCTAGATCTCAAAATGCAGTTCTTGATATAATAGCCATCATAATGTTACAAATACAATTCCATCTGGCTTTACTGACCCCACATGACTTAATTTTGCTCACCTAAATTCAGGAAGATAATTGGGACCATATTAAAGGAATTCTTCTCTGAAAAGCTTGCTACAAGTAAGACTGCTCCACAATAAACTGGCACTGAAGGGTTTTCAATGCAAAATACCAGCCTCTACCAAAAGGGAATCACTGATATAGAAAAATGCTGTTTGAACCAACTATCCAGTAGAAATAAAAACGTATTTTAAATAAGCAAAACTACTGGAAAGATCTACTATTTCTGTAGGTCAATGAAGTTGAACATTCACATGACAGTTTGGTATAGATGAACAGTGCTTCTGGGAAAAGCTACTGACAAAAGTGTGAAGTGTGACATGAGACCAATATGCATCATTTTAAGTATGAGGGGCCTCGATTTGGCTACTTTACATAATTCAGAGAGTTTCAAGTTCCTAATGACCTGCAGCCTGCTCAGTGAAAATCAGTACATTGTGAACAACCATATTTCCAAAAGTTGTAACAAAAAATAAATGACTGTAAAGGATTTTCCTGCTGGTTTTGAGATCCCCAAACTCAGACTGAAATGGGGATCGTGGACATGGACTTTGATAGGAGCCAGAGAAGCAGAGTTATCCCCTCAGACATCATCATTGGGAGGGGCATGTTAACATATCATCAGCCCCATCACTGTCTTCTCTTTTCTCCTGTTTTTTGCACGGACAAAAAACGGAGAGCTAATAAAATTAGAAACAGCTTGTGTGGAAAGGACCGAAGGGCAATATTTGCAGAGGGGAAACTGTGTTGTATGAGTAAGAGGGGGCAATAAGTGGAGGCGAATGGGAGTGTTGGCAATCCAGACAGTGGTAAGGAGTTGCCTGAGGAACAGGAATGACTGGAGTCGCAAAGTGCATTGGTCTGATGAGTGCTGGTCATAAAATACTGGGCAACGCAGAGCATGTGGCTTGCCAGCTGGAATTGCTATGTCATTAATTTTCTCACCTTCCCTCGCCTCCCAAAACATTCTCTATCAGGTTCAACTCCTGTTGCTCACTTCCTTATTTTCTTGGTATCTTCAATGGATAGCTTTTTGGATAGAGAGATTGTTCACTTCTTCCTGTTTGTCAACAAAATCATCTCATTGCAGGCATTCTGGGTTATCTTGTGGCAAAACCTCCACTGAAGACTCGAGACCTGGGGAGCTTCCTCAATTTCTTTCCTATTCCTGCAGTTACTGCAGCCTGAGGATTCCCAATTTCTAGTTCAGCCTTCCTGGTCCATGATGGGATCCCTTTAATTAGAAATCCTTCCTTTGTCAGATTTGATGTTTCATTCTCACCAGGTCCTTTGATCTTTGGGAATTTCACCATGGGATCAAATGCCTTGGTTCAGTTAGAAAACCTTGGGAAAACCAACTTATTTGGTAGACAGATTCTGGAATGTCCTCCTTGCTACATGTAGATCAGGTGAAATAAAATTCTGTCCCAATTCTTTACAAGCAACAAATTCCTAGAGGTCGCCAGCATTAATAATAATTTTTAATGATATTACACCTGTATTACAGTAATGAGATTAAGCCCAGGGAGAAATAAAACACTGCCCAAGGATTAGGTAATCCTGCAGCTGAAACTGCTAGATTCACCACTGCTTATGGTCTAGGAAGAGGAGTGCCAAAATGGCCATTCAGCCCATCAAGTCGACACTACCATTCAGTCGGAGTTGATATATTTCTCAACTCCATTCTTTTGTCTTCTCCCCATCACCCCGGTGTGCTTACTAATCAAGAACCTATCTAGGAATAAATACACTCTACAACCTTCTGCAGCAATGAGTTTTGCAAATTCCCCACCCTAGGGCTAAAGAAATTCCTTCCCATCACAGTTCCAAATGATTGGCTCATCACTCTGAGGCTGTGCCCTTGGGACTAGTCTCTCCCACTAGTGGGAACATCATCTCCACATTCACTCTATTCAGGCCTCTCGGTGTTCTGTTAATTTTAAATCAAATTCCCCCTCATCATTCTTCTTAAATAAGGACCCAGAGTCCTCAACTGCTCCTGGTATGACAAGATCTTCATCCCTGGGACCATTTCCGCTGTCCCTCTCCAATGCTAGCACATCCTTCCGTACAAACAGGGACCAAAACTGTTCACAATATTCTAATTATGGTCTGACTAGAGACTTATACAACCTCGGCAGTACATCTCTGCTCTAGTATTCTAAACCTCTTGAAATTAATCCCAATGTTGCATTTGTCTTCCTAACTGTCAACTGAATCTCAATGTTAACCCCTTAAGAAAGTTGTGAACCAGAACTCAAGTTCCTTTGTGCTTCAGAATTCCAAAGCTTTTCCCTGTTTAGAAAATAGTCTATACCTCTATTCTTCCAACCAAGGTGCATAACCTTGCACGTTCCCACGTTATATTTATTTACTATTTCTCTACCCTCTCTCCTTTTGTCTGTCCAAGTCCTTCTGCACCCACCCCACTTCCTCAACACTACCTGTCCCTCCACCTATCTTTGTGTCATCTGTAAACTTAGCAATGACACCCTCAGTTCCTTCACGCAGATTGTTAATGTATCATATGAATAACTGTAATCCCAACATGGGCCCCTGCGGAACTCCACCAGTCATTGGCAGCCATCCTTAAATGACCCCTTTATCCATACAGTCTGCTGTCTTTCAGTCAGCCAATCCTTTGTCCATGTCAGTACTTTGTTCCTAACACCTTGGTCTTTTACCTTATTTAGCAGTCTCCTGTGCGGCACCTTGTGAAAGGCCTTTTGGAATTCTAAATAGATCACATCCACTGACTCTCCGTTGCCTAACTTGCTTGTTACCTCCCCGAAGAATCCTAACAGATACAGAGATATACCCTCCGCTTAACGAAGCCATGCTGACTCTGCCCTGTTTTACCATGCACTTCCAAGTACTCCACAATGTCATCCTTAATAATGAACTCTAAAATCTTACCAATGACCAAGGTCAGGCTAACTGGCCTACAATTTCCTGTCTTCTGTCTGCCTCCCTTCTTAAACATAGGTGTTACAGTATCCACTTTCCAACCCTCTGGAACCCTCCCTGACTCCAGAAAGATCATCGCCAATGCCTCAACAATCTCCTCACTATCTCATTCAGAACTCTGGGACGTAGTGGGCCGAAGGCCCTGTTTCCACACTGTAGGGATTCTAAAAAAAAGTAGTCCATCTGCTCAGGGTATTTCATCCACCTTCAGACCTTTCAGCTTCCCCAGCACCTTCTCCTTAGTGCTGGCCACTACGCTCAACTCTGCTCCCTGTCTCTCAAAGTTCTGGCATGCTGCTGATGTCTTCTATTGTGAAAACTGATGCAAAGCACCCATACAGTTCGTCTGCCATTTCTTTGCTCCCATTACTACTTCCCCAGCCTCATTTTCTAATGTTCCAATGTCCACCCTCGCCTCTTTCTTACTTCCCAAAGGCCAACCAGCTTCTTTTCTTCTGATCACCTTCCTCGCTTAGTAACTCTTCATTCAACCCGTCTCCAGCCAACTGTGATTTCCTCAACACCCCATCTCTCTGCACTCTTGCACCCACTGCAATCTCTCGATGCTTCTACTTCATTTCCCGACTGCCACTTTCTGGCACAGCCCCTCCTAGCCAACAACCAGACAGCAACAACAATTACAAAAGCATAAAATAATATTTTGTCTTTAGTAAAACCTCCTAAGGTGCTTCACAGAACACTAAGCCACATAAAGAAATATCAGGTTAAATAATCAAATGTTTGCACAAAGAGAAAAGTTTTTAGTAGCATCTTAAAGGATGAAAGTGAAGTAGAGAAGCAGAGAGGAATTCCAGAACACACTGCTAAAGCAAGTGGACGCATGGCAAGTAATGATGGAGCAACTGTAAGTGGAAATGTACTAGAGGCCAGAATTAGAGAGGAGTGCTTAAAGCCTATCTGGTAGACTGCTGGTAGGAAAATGGAGAAAAATATTCAAATTATGAAATCTGGCATTACCTTCATATTACCTGCACTTCCATGTTTCTCTGTCATTTCATCCCCACACCACCCTAGCTTCTTGTTTATGGCATTTAAAGTTCTAGAACAACACCTCTAGATCACTGTGTAAAATAGCAGCATGTGGATTTAAAGATGGAAACCCGGTATGTAATCTAAGTAATTATGTAAAACAAGACGATATGCCATAGCAAAAATAAAGTTAATCTTGTTTACAATCCCAGTGGCAAATTAAAATTGGGTGCAAAAAGCACTTTTGAACATATCAAAATGTTTCTTTAAATTATGCACGGCCAATAAAAGACACTATATACTTTAATTCTCTTGGTAACCAGTTTGCTAGAAACACTAACCTGCAGATCAGTGATGAAAACAGGATTAGACTATTATTATAGAACTCCACTGTGAATGATTATATAAGCACATGTTATTATCCCATTAAATGGACAGGAATTGGCAAAGCATATTGAATGGCTTACAGAACTAAGTGAGGACTGTTCATTCATCTAACTGTATTATAACAGTCTTTCATTGATAGAACAATTAAATGCTTATCATCATTCGATTCTTCTTTGACTTCATGTATGACTGGAACGTTATTTTCAAAGTATGAAAGTAGCTCAGATAACAGAAGTTCAATGTGTTATTCTATAACCATCCATATATATCTTAAACATAATTTTAAAAATGACTTGAAATGCATTCTTTTCAGCCTCAACAGAAAACTAACATCAGCCATTTAAATAAATGGTTACCATTCATTTTGAAATAAAATAAGAAGCTAGAGAGAGTATAAAACCTAAAAGTGAATGGCGATTTATGTTTAAAGTATGTTCTTTACAAATGCGTTTGTTTCCCCAGTCTTCTCACTAATATTTATCTGTCAATCAACATTATCAAAGACCACCTGGCCATTGTTACTAATGGAACAGTTCCAAAATTGATTGTTGCGCTATCCAATTATGACAGACACTCCACTTCCAAGTACTTTATTGTTTGTGAGACACATTGGAATACCATGACTCTGCACACAAAGCTATATAAGTGCAAGTCTTCCCTTCCTTAGCCCAAACATCAAGAATGGCTACTGGGAAGATGTAAAGCAGAGGGCTCCATACCCATGGAAATATTTTCTAGGAAGAAATCAAAATTTCTGAACATAAAAATGGAAAGAAAATTACTGTTTTTAGAAAGAAAAAATGCACATTATCAGAATAGTTCAGCAATAGTCATATTTCTATCTAAAAGCTGAAGAGTTAAATTGCAGATTCTTAAAATCCTTTGAAATTGAGCATTTGTATCAGTAACATCAGTAATCATTGTCCATCCTTTTACTGGACTTCAAAAGGAACAATGGGTGGCAGCTGGGTGCTCAGGAGAGTCAAACTAAAGACAAAACACAAATAGTGCCAGTTTACTCCATGCAGAAACCAGTCAATGTTGATTCCAGTTGAGGAGTGGTTCAGAGGTTCAGGCCATTCTCCCACAAGTTAAAGGATGATGGTTGCTAGCAGAACTTAAGGGGGATGTAATTCAAATATGATTTGGAGCAGATGTATACACAAGTAATAGAGCCACGAACAAATGTTTTCATATGCAATCATGGAATGATAAAAGTACAAAAAGAGGCCATTCAGCTCACCATGTCTATGCTGGTCCTTTGAAAAGATACCATTTCCTGCCCCTTCCCCAACAGCCCTGCATTTATCCACATTCATAATCTGGAATTTTGAAAAACACAAACTATTCCCCAGAAGGCATAAAGATATGGGCTATTCACTGTATTTTAAATACATACTGAGTGTCAGTGTATGATCATTATAACTAGATATATCATCTCACACAAACAAATTGCATGCTAACATAGGAGTAATGGAGACCATACATTAAATTCATCCCCCTATCAGTTCAACTAATATAGCACAAATATTTTGCTATTTATTCACTTACCTTTCCACTGGATTTCAAAAGTATGAAAGCTAAGAACTGTTAGACACCCTGTAGTATAATGTGCCTGACATTGGCAGCTTTAAATCCTGGAGAAACTACAGATAAGATCAGAGCAGTCTTGAGTTTTTTTTTAAAAATAGCCTAGACCTTTAGCCAAATTTAATAAAAAAAAACTTGGTCTTGTATTTTTTTTGGCTTCTTGTACTGCCATTTGTTAGCAACCACAGTATTTATCTTAAACCAGATTCATTCAATCTTTATGAGTGCTAGATTTTCATTAGGATTATGAAACAGCAGCAAAAGCCAAAGAAAAAAAACTGAATTTAATAAAATCTAATGAATTAGACCTTTGGTGAGTTTAAAACAAACTAATGAATCAGACATTTGCTCAGTTCATTTCTTAACCTTCCACAACTTGTGAGGTGGGTGCAGATTGGACAAAATTCCATAGAAGAACATTTATGCCAAAGAATACATGTACCAGGAAAGGTTTAACACAGGAAAATTGTGATGAGGAAGCATGAAATAAGAAAGTTATAATTTTCTCCCTCTATCTGTAATTGCAGACTGACCTTTCTAATAGGATAAAAATTTAGTTTAACTATATAACATTTGCGAAAAACTTAGTTTAAATCTATCATTAAAATTTAAGTGGAAACCAAGTATATCATCAGTGTAAAGTTCTGTGGTGTTTGCACTTCCAGTAGCAGACATCTGGATTTGCTGCTTTCTTTCACATAGAAGTAAACCCACACGGAGGCATTTACCATAAACTTGTTGCCGCACCCTTATTAAACTGTCAGCTTTTCTTGCTTTGTAGGTTTCTAGCTTCTGTTTAAATTACGTAAATAGTTCTGGAAAACCAGTGTCTGTGTCCCAGGGATGTATGATTCAAAAAGACAGAAATAGCATTGTAAGCACAGGAAACCTGTCAGGACCCAACTGAGGGAAACAAGCTAGCCAGTCCAGACACTATTTTTGCTGCTGTCTACTAGAGTTAAATAGTCTCCATAGTTGTTCCAAACTATAAATTGGAAAATGAAATTAAATACATTGTAAAATTCAAACATACTTTTACATTACTACATCTAATGAAAGAGAGAAGTGGGGAAAAGTTCAGAAAGGGATAAAAACTAAATTTGCTATAAAAGATTCAGAATGACCCTCTAGCAGTAAGTTACCAGTGAAATGTAAATTTATTGCTGATCTGAATGAAGTGAAAGATTGTTTTTAGTCAGGTCAGGACTGGGGTAGCCCACCATGGAACTGAAGTCCCTTGACTGTAATTGACTGTACACTGTGATAGCAACGCTCCTCTGGCACAAGTTCACAAGATACACCATACACATCAAGCAATTTTTTTGAGATGATGCATGAAACCTATCATCCAGGCAGGGAACTATTTCTGAACAGCCTCTGGCCAATGGCCTACCTCAATGTAATCCTTGGCATGACCCCAATCTCTCTTGGCATCCAGATTGCCCAAGCTAAAACAATCCAGCTGTCTGAGGTGAATCTTAGCCACTGACCGGCTAATTTTCCGAGTAACAAAATTAGACCCTGAAACAAAGATAACAGATAACATCAATATAGTTATTCTGATTGTTTAATTGTATCAAAAGGGAAACAAAAGAGAATTTAACATTTGAAGAGTTACTAGATTTTTTTGCATTATTGTATCTTCTGTCACTTCAGTAAACCCAGAAGCTTCAAATCAGAGTCAAGAACTCCATTTACACAGGAAAAAAAAACTTTCTAACGCTTCTTAACAAACTACTTAATTTTTAAATTTACTATTTATACCCCCAATTCAGGAGCCAAACCAATAAAATTGTGTGCAGCTGTAATCCTATAAATACCAAATGCAGAATATCAACAAATTGTTAAAGTTTAAAAGTAAAGAAAGTTCAGTTATAAAATAGAAAGCAATGGGCTTTAACCTTTCGTAATAAACTGCCTTTGCAGATAACGTCAATTTTAAAACTGCGTAACTGAGTACTAATCAACAGCAATTATCAAAACAAAAAATTAAAGGCATTAAATAAAATGGAACTGATGATTCATTGTGTTGTCAAAATATAAAGATTGAAACATTCAGTGTTGCAAAATCTAATCCAACAATAGGAGACTGATAACACAAATGACATGTTGTTCATTTCCACAAGCTGTAGAAATGCAGTAAATCTTTTAGTCAAATTTAGGAATATCTGTGCTCTGTTAGCACATTTTCCAGTTATATAAGGTGACTGGTTAAAAATAAGTGCCATTATGTAACCAATTACTTACAACTCTTCTAATTCAACAACAGATTTCAACAGACCAAGGTGCTGCCTCATCCTTGGCTAAAGTTTATGCTGCAGCCTGTTGCTTTTCTCTTCCTCGCAATGTTTACTTCTGTAGTCTGTGCAAACTGTAGCCCCAGTAGTAAAAACATGGGATTAAGAAGCCAAGGTAATTGTACCTTAATTAGGTGTGAACAGATGAATCCACTGAAATTGTCCAAATTAGTTTAATAGAGTTTTGGGAATGCTTGTCAGTAACGTTCAAGGCAAACAACAAATATTAGTAACCTGGGATAAACAGCTGGTTATAATACTCACAGGCAATGTAACTTGTGGGGACTCTACAAAATACATTCAAATTGCTGTAAAATCTACCAAAACCTAAAAGTTTTCATTTTTAATTTCGTCAAGTGTTCAAACTACACAGGTGTAAACAGAAAATTGTTCTTTTGTCTATTATAGTCTAAGTATTAATCATTTTCCACCGATAAACTTGGTTAAAGATTTTCCCATCACCTAATATTTTTATCATCAGAATCCTAACTAAAACATGAGGTATAAAATTCTTGCTCTATATCATGAAAACAGCACTTGAACTTGCTTTGAATTTTAAAAAATTGAATTGGTGAAACAATCATTGGGATTTTGGTTTTAATTGAAAATTACACTAGAATAAATTAAAACAAAATAGATTCATCAACATAAGTCAAGTTAACTTTGTTCTTGAACCCAATTTGAACTCTAGCTTGGTGACTGCATTTTTCACTAGCTGCCATCTGCTGTTAAACTGGGTGATCTTCAACACTCCAACACAGAATTGCCTTAGCTATGGCCCTGCACAGCTGGAAAGCTAAATGGACAGACACAGAATGCCATGGCTGACTGAACAGACTACTGAGATCAGAGAGATTACACCTAATTTGCTGGCTGAGGACTGCCAAAAACAACATTATTTAACAGCAGGTACTCAAATATGTAAAGGTAAATTTTCATAAAAGTATTCATTTTTCATTTAAAGATTTACTTTGCTCATTTTTAGTCAATGTTTCTTTTTTAGCCATTTAAATTTCTAATAATTATACAAATAAGTTTTTTATATAAATGTTGTTACCCATGTTAGAAAAAAAATTTCTGGCAATTAGCCACACTATAATTGTGTTTGGAAAAATACTGCAGGCAGACATCTTACAACATAAATGTATCCTTTGTGCAATTTTATTGCAAACTTGAGAAACTTTCCAAAGGCTTTTGATCTGAGCCCTAGTTGACAGCTAATGTATGCAAGACAGATGATACCAAAGCAAGCCAAGTGGGTTTCCTACTGCTTAAATATCTTATTTTGTCTTGATGACACAATTTTGCTGTTGTTTCACTCACTCATTTTGGGCGACAGAGAAAACTGGAGAAGCAATGAAAGTTCTGCAAGCAAAAAGACAAATTCTGTCCCCTCTTCCCACACCCAGCCTCACTTTGTCACTGACAATAACTGTGCCTTAAAGAGCTGGAAACCTAGTGACTACATTGCTCTTACAATATTCTGGCATTCAATTAAAGAGTGGAACACAAGTTTTCATGCTCACGTGGTGTACTCTTTATTTGAATTCTCTTGTCTTGGTTTTGAAACTGAGTACATTTCTCCATAAAGAGAGGAAGAAAACCAGCAGTTTCTTGCAAACCACCTCAAAACACCATGAACAGTAACATTCCTTAGCCACATAATTAGATAATGGAGTTTATTTGTTTAAAAATGCTTAATAATTGTATGTTAGCCTCAATCCAATTCAAATTGGTATCTAACTTTTACATTTGTCACTTGGATAATCTAATGAGCAATTCCCAAAACAGTTCTTAATAATCAAGGAGTTTCATGTAACAAAACAATCTGTTTGATTCACTTGCTGTATATCAGCGATTCATTTTAAAACAAGCATCCCCAATTCACGATATGTGCAAGGTTAGAGATTTTCATTTCCACCAGAAATGGGTCAAATCTGCAGGAAAGCCTTCATAATTCACTCATAGTTAAAACAGTTTTGTCAATCAAGCTTAGCACAGGTTTCTATTATGAGTGGAAATGCAAGTGCAACAGAAGACTTAGACTTCGCATTGAATTACTGTGGAATTGCATCACAGAAATCAATAGATGATTAGTTGAAATTGTGAAAAAGTTTGCTTAACTATAAATGAAAGTGGACAAATAGCCATATTGAACCAAATTAAATTTGAAATGGCTTGGAAGATTCTCAGAACATTCTCTAACTTCAAACAAGACAGTGTTGCCATTCCAACTGCAGAGTATGAGATGATCAACAATTCACATCAGAAAGGTCAAATGGAATTTTTGGAACATCCCCTGTTAGGATTTAGTTCAACTCCAATTTTCTCCACATTGGACTGAATTGCACTTCATATTACCCACATACTAACTCGGAGAGAAGTAGCCATTTGGTCCGTCTTGTTCACCATTCAATAAGGTCACAGCTGATTTGACTGTGGCTTCAACTCCACTTTCTCGCCTACACCAAACAGCCTTTGACTCCCTAGTTAATCAATAATTTATCTCTGTATGCTTCAGAAACATTAAATGTCTTTATTTCCATCACTCTGAGGAAGAAAATTTGACAGACTTATCACCTTCTGAAGGAGGAGTCCCTGATTTTAAAACTGTGACCTCTAGTTCTAGTCTGTCACAAGGGTAACATCCTTTCACATGTACCCCATCAAGCTGACTCAGAACCACATATGTCTCAACAAGATCACCTCTCATTCTTCAAATCTCAACTTAATGGAGGCCCATTACATTGCTTAATTAAGTATGTCAAAAATTCTAAATAGTACTATAGATGTGTCTCAAAATGCCTTGCGCAACTTTGGTAAAACATTCCTACTGCTACAGTCCATTCCATTTGCAATAAGAAACAAAATCTATGTGCATTAACAACATTTTATTTTATGATATTGCTACATCTCCCTAAGGTCTACTGATAGTCAAAACCTTTCTGTAGGTTGATCGCACTGGTTCATTGTCCCACATTTGTCACTTGCCATTCATGTTTTAAGTTAATCTGTTAATAATAGAATAGTACTATTTAATCTAACCATTCTTCACAACACCAGGGACAGGGAGAACCTGAACATGTGAGGACACTTTCTGTTTGTATGCTGACGGTCTACAAACAGCTTGCACTAGCCATCCAGAAAGTCATCAGCATGAGGATAATATTCAGTACATTTTTTCTCTCTCTATCTATGGTTTGTACCTAGTGTCCCTGTAGACACAATCCACCTCCAACCTCAAGATAAAGTAGAAAATGGCTGCTGTGGCACAAGCTCAGTTAAAAGGTGTGACCTGTCCCACCTAGGTGGCACTGAGAACACCTCTAGTTGATAACCAGCTTCTTAGCCATAGTGTCGATAGGGTGCCCAGTTCCTAACTCACCTTGGTGATGCATTCCTCCCAGTTTTTTTAGTATATGCCCTGGACTTTGAATCATATCCCTAGCACCTTCAGGTAATCTGATGTGACACCGAAAGGGACAAAAGATTGGTTAACAAAGTGTGAAGCTGGTTGAACACAGCAGGCCAAGCAGCATCTTAGGAGCACAAAAGCTGATGTTTCAGGTCTAGGCCCTTCATCAGAGAGGGGGATTGGGAGAGGGTTCTGAAATAAACAGGGAGAGAGGGGGAGGTGGACCGAAGATGGAGAGAGGAGAAGATAGATGGAGAGGAGAGTATAGGTGGGGAGGCAGGGAGGGGACAGGTCAGTCCGGGGAGGACGGACACATCAAGGAGGTGGGATGAGGTTAGTAGGCGGGAAATGGAGGTGTGGCTTGAAGTGGGAGGAGGGGATGGGCGATAAGAAGAACAGGTTAGGGAGGCGGGGACAAGCTGGGCTGGTTTTGGGATGCAGTGGGGGAAGGGGAGATTTTGAAGCTTGTGAAGTCCACATTGATACCATTGGGCTGCAGGGTTCCCAAGCGGAATGAGTTGCTGTTCCTGCAACTTTCTGGTGGCATCGTTGTGGCACTGCAGGAGGCCCAGGAATGACATGTCATCTAAGGAATGGGAGGGGGAGTTAAAATGGTTCGCGACTGGGAGGTGCAGTTGTTTATTGCGAACCAGGCGGAGGTATTCTGCAAAGTGGTCTCCAAGCCTCCGCTTGGTTTCCCCAATGTAGATGAAGCCACAACGAGTACAGTGGATACAGTATACCACATTGGCAGATGTGCAGGTGAACATCTGCTTGATATGGAAAGTCGTCTTGGGGCCTGGGATGGGGGTGAGGGAGGAGATGTGGGGGCAAGTGTAGCACTTCCTGCGGTTGCAGGGGAAGGTGCCAGGTGTGGTGGGGTTGGAGGGCAGTGTGGAGCAGACAAGAGAGTCCCGGAGAGAGTGGTCTCTCCGGAAGGCAGACAAGGGTGGGGATGGAAAAATGTCTTGGGTGGTGGGGTCGGATTGTAGATTGCGGAAGTGTCGGAAGATGATGCATTGTATCCAGAGGTTAGCGGGGTGGTATGTGAGGACTAGGGGGATTCTGTTTGGGCAGTTATTGCAGGGACGAGGTGTGAGGGACGTGTTGTGGGAAATGCAGGAGACACGGTCGACGGCGTTCTCGACCACCTTGCGGGGGGAAGTTGCGGTCCTTGAAGAACGCGGACATCTGGGATGTGCGGGAGTGGAACGCCTCATCCTGGGAGCAGATGCAGCGGAGGCGAAGGAATTGGGAATAGGGGATGCAATTTTTGGAGGAGGGTGGATGGGAGGAGGCGTATTCTAGGTAGCTGTGGGAGTCGGTGGGCTTGAAATGGACATCAGTTTCTAGCTGGTTACCTGAGATGGAGACAGAGATGTCCAGGAAGGTGAGGGATGTGTTGGAGATGACCCAGGTGAACTAGAGGTTGGGGTGGAAGGTGTTGGTGAAGTGGATGAACTGTTCAAGCTCCTCTTGGGAGCAAGAGGCAGCGCCATACAGTCATCAATGTAACTGAGGAAGAGGTGGGGTTTGGCACCAATGTAGGTACGGAAGAGGGACTGTTCCACGTAACCTACAAAGAGGCAGGCATAGCTTGGGCCCATGCAGGTACCCATTGCCACCCCCTTCATCTGTAGGAAGTGGGAGGAATCGAAAGAGAAGTTGATAAGGGTGAGGACGAGTGTGACTAGGCGGATGAGAATGTCGGTGGAGGGGGAACGGTTAAGCCTGCGGGACAGGAAGAAGCGGAGGGTTAGCCCAGTTCCCAAAGATGACACCTGGATTTACCTTGGCTTTCAACATCTAACTATTACCTCCTTGCAGTTCAATAAAATATCCTGATTTATCATCAAACAATAGTCAATTTGGTACGAAAACAGAAATTGCTGGAGAACTCAGCAGAAATGAATGAACTTGTCAGGTCTAGTGACCCTTCTTCAGGACACAATTCTTCAGTCAATTCAGTGTATTGGGGAATGACCGACATCCATGAAATTACAGTTTGAAACCTTTTAATTCAAGAAAAAGAGAAAAAAAAAAGCCCATTGATGGATGAGGGTGGAAATATATCCAGGAGGTACAAATCCACAGGTAAGAAATTTCTGTACTTTGCCACTAACTGGGGACAAATTTGTGATTTTAGTATCATAAAGGAGGTTTGGGATCTGTAAAGGGTAAAGGTGATGAAGTTTGAGCAAAGGACAGTTCTTATCCTGTGCATGGCTGCACAGGTGAGAATGTTTGTTGCTATCAGTGGAACAAGGAGTGCTTTTCTAATTGTTGATAACCCTGACCTTCATAAATGAGACTGTCACTCCAAAAGGAAAACAAAATGAATATGAATAAAACATTTGAATAAAACTAGCCAGAAACAAAGCATAACTATGATCAAGTGTCAAGAATGTGCATAGTTATTCGGTACGTTTATAAATCAGAAGCACTTTTTTGACCCAAAGGTTAAAGAGGTTAAAAAGGTTAAGCTTCATTACTAATTGACATGTTTAGTCCACCAATGTACTTAAATTTTATTTGTCTTCTGTATAGGCTCTAGCATTGCACATGTACTTTTATATTTATACAGTACATGGTACATTTGAATATAATGTCTTTAATTTTGTCCAGAAATTTGGAAACCTCTTTCTAAGAGTTGGCACAGGCACAATGGTTTGAATTATCTCCTAGACCGTATGATTCTAGGAATTAAGACAAATCATTCTTTTGGAATTCTGTTATAACTACCAAATACTCTTTACTGGTCAACGTGCCGCAGCACAATATCACATTTGAATACTGCAAGAAGATAATAGGGCAAAATGACAAAGATAACCTTGCCAGATTTTGTACTGAAACTTAAAAATCTATTTATTTCTTACATCGTTCTTCGATTTTTCATTTTATGTCTCTTCAAATCAGTTGTATTTTCAGAATTTCATTCCTGTTATAATTTTCTATTTGGCAAATATGTGCGTTGTTTAACCTCATAGGAATGTTGGGCTGTATTTAATGTCTACCAATCCAAGCTGTCTTTGCAGCATAGCCCAAGGCTACATTTAACCTTGCAAATGATTTGTTAATCCTTGGGGCACAAATTACAGATAAATGAAGATTATTGAAAAGGTACAGCATTTGAATCCTGGAGATCTAGGCCCAGTTGCAGAAAAAACACAAAACATTAATTAAGAAAACTATTCTTTAAAAATCTAAAATGGCATGAATCAGAACTTTTATTTTACTATTTTAACAGCATTTAGAAAATTTATAAGATGTGCTCAGATGCGTATTTTTGTGTTTTCAATAACATTGTGTTGAACTTAAACGCTCCTAAAAGGAGACAAGAATTTTTAAGCTTTTCATCTTACACTCATCAGAACTAGGACACAGGAAAATGACTTGATGTCCCTTTGTTTCTTGCATCTTAATTCTGTTGTATGCAAGACAAAAAGCTTCAAATACTTGTCACCTTTTTGCAAGGTTTTAAAATTTTGCTGACAAATCAAAGTAAAACTATGTAAGTACATATCTGGTTGAGATCAGGGATTCAATATGGAACCTTTTCAGAAGTAACTCAAAATGGATATTCTCTTCCTCCATATAACAGCAGTGTATGACAATGGCATACGTAGCTTCTATTTAAAAAATAATGAGAGTACTGTCACATTTGGGTCAGCAGCTTGTTACTGCAATGGAGCTGATCTTTCAGAATACATACAAATGTAACAGCTCATAATGACACCAAATCGATGGCCTCCTTTACTTTTCAAAATCTATCCATAAAGATGGCAATTTATCAAAACTGCAGACAACGCCTTTTGTTGTCCATGTTTTAGATGCTTCAACCTGTTTATGTATTCAAAACACTTTACCCAAGTACTGTAGTCAGGGAAGCAGATAAAGGGTCACAGAATTCGATTTGCAGCTCAACTCAATTTTATCAACGAAATATTCCTTACTAAAAACACTATGTGAGCATTTGCTGACTTCCCACTTATTTACTCTCTATCTGGCTCTATCCATCTGAGAAAGAATATAAGCTGCAACAATTCATGTGTTTGAGTTGGGCTATTGGAATCTCTTCTCCAACTCAGTCTGGCTCTCTTCCATGAAGGTTGTTCTCGCAGGGGTCAGTGTGGATCTTCTCACCCTCTCTCTACAAGTGGATGGAGCTCCACCGCTTGGCCAGGTGATTTTCTCCAAGAGGTGGCATCGAGGTGTGTGTTCTTATACCCCTTTGCTCCTAACCTTCCAGAATGTTCCGTAGCCTTTTGTCAATGGGATCATGAGCTGGCTTAAAGTCATTGAGTGGGGACGTTCCAACACTGCTCACTGTTGCCGTGCTGGGAAGGGTACTCGGGCTCTCAAGATGCCAGAATGTCTGATCAACACCTCTCCAATACACAACCTTTGGGCTGGTTGTAACTGGAAACTTTGTGACCTTTTCATCTTGGTTTCTGCGGTTCTTTGTAGTAGGTAGCTGCTGGCTGCTGTTTAATTTAGTTTGGCCAATTTTCTGACAGGCTCAATCTTTCCAACTGTATTTCAATCTAGCATGTCCAATTTTGGGCCTATGGTTGCTTGACCATACTTGGTTACTGAAGTTAATCACTCTTCTACCCTTGAAATCATGTGTTATTTGTGTGAAGTTTATGCTGGAACATTGTTCAAGCAGCCACCACAGAAGGTGGCAATGCCAGTATCTCACTATCACCTTAAATAGTCAACCAAGTTTGGGTGTACTTGGGTGTTCCATTAAACACACTTATTAGCCTACAAAATGATCTATGAAAACTGCTGAGCAGGCCTAAGCATGAACAAACCTATATCACCAAACAGGCCAGTTGACCCACAATATGGAAACTGATGAATACTGAACAAAAAAATCACATTGGTCATTCACTTTCGTTTATTTAATCCACTAACAGCATAGTTCTCTTTGAGACATTCAAAACAAACAAGCTATTCTGAATGTGTTGCCTCTTTGTCGTTAGTAAAGAATGGTGCACAGCAGATGTTTCTGCAAATCACCATATCATTGACCAGGATTAAACAGACTATTATGTATGCCTTTAACCATATTAACCATTGGACTGGAACAATGTGTCTCAAATCTTCACCCCGGAGGTGTTTCCAATGGTAGTAAATGTCCTTGAAGACAAATACAAGCCATACCCCATGTAATTATGTCACAGAATCATGCTAATAACTGAACTCTCTATTGCTTTGCATGCTGGCAATTACAATTCCAGAAGACCACTGAAATGATATGCTGAGTCTCTGAACGCTCAATAAATAAAGACAGAAATCTGCACTCTATTTATTACGTTTGATTTAATGTGAATTTTGCGATATTTTGTTCTCAACACATCACCTTTTGTATTATTTGTTTATCTTCTTCAAACAAATTCAGACTTGCTTCTCAATTTATTTTTGAATTTTGTTATCAAACCTGATATTACAGTACAACAAAAACACATAGTAAAGTTGGTCCAATGAATTCTGTTACCCTGAAAATCACAGGCCTCTTGACTTCAATTACATTTTATTTATTGTACTTTTGGCTGTTGTAACAATCAAGTAGCATAAATACAGATGGCAGTACTTGATGGCGCCTAAGCATGGTTCCAATAAATGAACACTCAATTTATGATGCAGGTGTTGGTGTTTACCTCAAAATCATATGAAAGTATCTAATAGACCGCCTTTCATCCATGCTCAAAACAACTTTGATTAATTAATGTTGTTATTTCTACTACATTCAGGCTATAAGTTGCATCAAGAATAAAAATGAGATACTCTTAACCATTGCAGACTTCTATGCAAAATATGCACAATTCATACGCACATTTCTTTTCAGAAGCATGGGGCTGTGTTTTACAGGAATTGTACTTTTTATTCCCTAAAAGAAAAGCTGGTCCCTAATGAACTGATATTAAATATGGCATAACCAAAATGGTAACACTCTCCAGGCAATCTTAGAGGGGTGAGGGACAGATGTCTACATCTCAATGGGAGCAAGCCCTATCCCCAATATACCAACCTGACTGATGGGCAGCTTGAGCAGTTTCAGCATCACCAGACTTCAACAGTAGGTGCTACTTAAACTGCAAGGCAGGGAGCCATTAAGATGCAATCCATGAGTTACAAATCCTACCGAGTAGCGATTATGAACTGTGGTCGCTATCTACATTGGCTTTCTGAAGTTTATTGAAGGAGTTTGGATAATGAATTGAAAACTAAAATATGAGGAGTTACTTCAATTAGATCCTCAGGGTGACTGAAGGGCTTCCAAAAGATCCCCTCAAGAATTTAATTTATTTTCTTTTTTACAAAAGTGAATTAATCTCAGCCACCAGATTTTACATATATTGAATTCAGCAGCCTTGAACTTTTGTAGTCTATGCTCATCACTCCCATGGGAACTGATATTGAAGGAAGGTTACTTCTGATTCCTGTTTTATTTTAAAAATCCCTAATGCAACTGTTGAACTCTGAATAAAGAAATTAGATGGTACTTGGGGGATTCAGTAAGTTTCATCACTAAATTATTGAAGTACAACATGTATAAATAATTAAAAGGAAAAAAAAAACATGGACGATATCTTTCCAGGGTGTCAGATAATATTTTGCAGCAGAATTATTAGAAATATCTTATTCTGTAGAGAAAAGGAAAACCCTGGCCACAATCTTTTCATTGTCTAGAGAAATAAAACTTTTTGAAAAGCAGAGGTTTCCACACTACTGTTTTTTTTTATTTACTCCACTACAGTTCTAGCAATACTATACCTGTTTTAGTGATCTCTTTCCCCAAAACCTGAGATGGGTAACTTTGCCCATCATTTCACCACTGATTTCTCAGACTGAGAGAATCTTATTGCGCAGAAGCATGCCATTCAACAACCAAATGTATACTGATTCTTCAAAAGCGATCCAATTAAACCCATTTTCCTGCTCTTTCACCACGCCCAGGCAACTATTCCCTTCAGGCATTTGTCCAATTACCTCTTGCAAATTACTACTCAATCTGCACACATTAAGATTTTCAGGTACTACATTTCAGATAATAAAAAAATGGAGAATAAATTGCTAAATTTCTCAAATCAATGCCCTGCGATTAATGACATCATGGTGGTAGAAACAGATTTTGCTTCGTCTACTCTTGCACAACATTTTTCAAATTTTTAACACGATTATTGAATTTTCCTGAATGTTCATGCTTAATCTGAGTTTACCATGTCTCAGAGCATCACTAAAATCCCTTATCTCCTGTACAATTCTCATTCAATAAGTAAAACACATTCCTGACCAATCTATGACTTTGATATCCTTCCTACAGCGATGCGCATCTGAACTGGATGCAGCATTGCATAAGTTCATAAGAAATAGGAGCCAAGTTAGACCATTTGGCCCATCGAGTCTGCTCCACCATTCAATCATGTCTGATATGCTCCTTACCCCCATTTTCCTGCTTTCTCCCTGTAACTCTTCAAATCTTTACCAATTTAAAATCTGTCTAACTCCTCCTTAAGTTTACTCACTGTCCCAGCATCCACCACACTTTGTGGTAGCGAATCCCACAGACTCACACCCTTTTGAGAGAAGTAGGTTCTCCTCAATTCCATTTTAGATTTGCTTTATCGTAAGACTATGACCTCTCCTCCTAAAATGCCCTACAAGAGGGAGCATCTGCTCCACATCTATTTTATTATACCTTTTATCATCTTGAATACCTCAATTTGATCTCCCCTCATTCTTCTAAATTCTAGAGAGTATAGGTCTAAACTATCCAATCTCGCTTCAAATGACAAACACCTCAACTCTGGGATCAATTTAGTAAACCTCCTCTGAACTGCCTCCAATGCCACAACATCTTTCCTCAAATAAGGTGACCAAAGCTGTGCACAATACTCCAGGTGTGGTCTCAGTAACGTCTTGTATAGTTGCAACAATACTTCCTTACCCTTTATATTCTATTCCTTTAGCTTTAAAAGCCAACATTCCATTCACTTTCTTTATCATCTGCAGTACCTGCATGCTAGTTTGCTATGACTCTTAAATGAGGACACCCAGATCCCTCTGCACCAGAGCACCCCAAGGTCTCTCCCCATTTAGCCAGTAGATCACTCTCCCATTTTTCTGACCAAAATGCTTGACCTTACACTTTTCTATGTTAAACTCCATATGCCATATTTTGGCCCACTCTCCTAACATTTTGACATCCATTTGTAAAGTTTCTTATTTCCTCATGACTATTTTCTGACCCACCTATTTTTGTGTCGTTCACAAATTTGGATTTAGAGCCTTCTATCCCTGTACCGAAGTCGTTAATATAAATTGTAAATAGTTAAAGTCCGATGAACAAACCCTGTAGCACACCCACTAGTTACATCTTGCCATCCAGAAAAATACCTGTTTATCCCAACTCGCTGTCTTCTCTCCATCACCCTGTCACCTATCCTAATAAATCACCCCAATCCCATATGATCAAGATGATTAACCTTATGTGTGGCACCTTACAAAACATCTTTCGGAAGTCCACATATTTTACATCTACTGGATCCCCACTATCCACTTTATTTGTGGCATCTTTGAACAACTTTACCAAATTAGTCAAACATGATCTGCCCTTCATAAAACTATGCTGTCTCTGATACTGCTTCCTTGATAATTGATTCCAACGCTTTCTTAACCACAGATGTTGAGCTAATTGGTCTATAATTTCCTACGTATTGCCTCCCACCCTTTCTGAATTAGCATTTTTCCAATCCACTAGAACTTGTCCACTGTCCAGGGAATTTTGGAATATTGTCACCAATAGATCCACTATCTCTGCCACCGCTTCCTTAAATACCCTAGGATGTAAGCTATCAGGCCTGGGGTCTCGTTTGCCCTCAATCCTAATAGTTTGCTGAGTGCCTTTTCCCTTTCAACGTTGATTCTCTAAGTTCTACCCTTTTTATTGCCTCTGAACTGTACATTGCAATAGGAATGGGGCTATTGTCATCCAGAGTGAAAACTGAGGCAAAGTATCGATTCAGCATCTCTGCCATTTCAGAGTTCCCCACAATTAATGCTCTGGTTTAATCTTCTAAGGGACCAACATTCACCTTAGCGACTCTCTTCACTTTTATATACCTATCGAAGCTTTTGCTATTTTGCCTTTTGATATTTTATACTCGTTCTCTTCCATAGTTTATCTTACCTTAAAAAAAACTAAGTGTACCTTTGTGTTTGAAAGCTTCCGAACCTTCCAGCCTGCCACTGGTCTTTGCAATATGGTGTACCTTAGTTTTTGACTTTATATTGTCCTTGACCTCCTTGTTTAGCCACAGATACTTTTTTTTAACCACCCCCCCCCCTCCCCCTCCCCCCAACCCTTTACCATCTTCCTTCCTCACTGGGATATATTTTAGTTTCAAGGAATTGAGTAGCTCCCTAAACAACTACCACTGTTCATCCGCTGTCTTAATTTTTAGCCTTCCTACCCAATCCTGACCTCATGCCTTTGCAAGTCCCTTTGTTTAATTCCAGAACAGTACTGTGGGATTGCACTTTCTCAATCCCAAACTGAATTTTGAATTCTGTCATACAATGGTCACTACCCCCTACAGGATCCTGAACTATGATGTCAGCAATTAATCTCTTTTCATTACACGATACCAAATCCAGAGGACCTTGCTCCCTGGTTGGTCCCACAACATACTACTCCAAGAAACAATCTCTAGCACATGTAATGAACTCTGCCTTCAGCCTACCCTTACCAATTTGATTCTTCCAATCTATATGCAAGACATCCAGCTGATGACTAACCAATCATTCCAGAAGAATTAGCATAACTGTCTGACTTGTGTATTCTGTGCTTCCATCTATAAAGTCCATAAAAGTGCAAACTTGTGTGCTTTATCAGAGTGTCTTCCTTAATGATTAGTGAATGTGAACCCTAGGAGTCTACTCCCGCTACCCCTTGCATCATCACTTAGTATTTATATGATCTATAATCACAGGTGGGGTGCCAGAGGACTGGAGGGTAGCCTTTATTTAAGCAAGGTTGTAAGGAGACACCTGGGAACTATAGGCCTGAAAGTCTGACTTTAGTGGTGGGTAAGTTATTAGAGGTGATTCTGAAAGATAAGGATTTACATGCATTTGAAATGGCAAGGGCTGATTAGAGATAGTCAGCATGGTTTGTGAGAGGTAAATCACATCTCACAAACTTGGTTACCTTCTCAAAAAAACTCAATCAAAATGATATAGGAGGCAGAGTGGTGGACATTGTTTACATCGACTTCAGTAAAGTCTTTGACAAGGTTATGCATGGTAGACTAATTAGTAAAGCTAGATCACATGGGATTCAGGGTGAGGTTGCCAAGTGGATACTAATTTGGCTTTATGGTAGAAGACAGAGAATGGTGGTGGAGATAACAAGGTGTAGAACTGGATGAACACAGCAGGCCGGGCACCATCACAGGAGCAGGAAAGCTCATGTTTCGGGTCTGAAACATCAGCTTTCCTGCTCCTCTGATGCTGCTTGGCCTGCTGTGTTCATCCAGCTCTATACCTTGTTATCTCAGGTTCTCCAGCATCAGCACTTCCCACTATCTCTGGATGGTGGAGGAGAATTGCTTTTCAGACTGGAGGCCTGTGACCAGCGGTGTTCCACAGGGATTAGTACTGGATCCAATTCTGTTGTCATTTATATAAATAATTTGGATAAGAATATAGGAAGCAATGTTAGCAAGCTTGCAGATGACGCCAAAATTGGAGGTACAGTGGACAGTGAAGATGATTATCTCATCTTACAAAGAGATCATGATCAATTGGGTCAATGGGCTGAGGAGTGGCAGATGGAGTTTAAATTGGATAAGAGCGAGATATTGCGTTTTGGTAAAACAGACAAGGGCAGAACTTGTACAACTAATGTAGGTCCCTGGGTAGTGTTGTAGAACAGACAGACCTAGGGATTCAGGAACATGATTCTTTGAAATTTGTGTCACAGGTAGACAGGGTGGTTGAAAAGGCATTTAGCATGCTTGCTTTTATTGCTCAGATCTTTGAGTATAGGAGTTGGGATGTCATGTTGACATTATACAAGACGTTGGTGAGGCCTCTTCTGGAATGCTGTGTGCAGATCCGAGTGCCCTGCAATACGAAATGGAGGTTATGAGTTTATAAAAACTCGAGCATTTTTAACCGGAGCACAGAAGGTTGAGGGGTGACCTTATAGAGGTTTATAAAATCATGAAGCGCGTAGATAAGGTGAATAGCAAGGGCCTTTTCCCTAGGGTAGGGAGTTCAAAACTAGCAGGTCATATTTTTAATGTGAGAGGAGGAAGTTTTAAAGAGAACTTGACGAGTAACTTTTTTACATAGTGAGTGGTGTGTTTATGTAATGAACTGCCAAAGGAAGTGGTGTGTGCAGGTTTTAATATTCAAAAGACATCTGGATAAGTACATGCATATGGAAGGTTGAGGGACATGGGCCAAACACAGGCAAGTTGTCTAGTTTAGTTTGGGAACATGGTCAGTATGGACTGGTTGGATCAAAGAGTCTATTTCCATGTGTTTGACTCTATGATCCTATAACTATGAATTGCTCATCAGCTTTGGTATCACTAAAATTGATACATATTACAGCCTTTAGTTTTTTATCTTGCTCATGAGATGATTCTCCCTGTAGGTCACCCATGCCAGCACTGCCCTATATCCAAGTCTTTCTCTAGTTTTGTTCCTATATTCCCCTTCACCTACCCAAATATACCTTGACTATGAGATCCACCTCCTTGTTTCTTGGTCAATCCAATTCAATTAACTCTGCCCAAAGTCCCCTATGTCGCTATGATAACTAATATTGTAAAAGGTTCCCTAACCTCAGATACTGCTCTTTCTCTCCCTTTAAACTCTGCTTTTGTCACCTCCAATCATTGAAAATACCCCAAATCAGTCCATCTGACCTTTAAAACTATTGCTTTGTCCATAAGGTTCTTTTGCTCTGCTAACACTTTGATCATGTTTGAATCACTCCACTGAAGTTTCTGACCCTGCCATCGTACCGAAATGTTTAATTTGTGATGGATTATCTCTCCAACTTCTATGCAGAAGTCAGCATGGCAAGACAATATCTGCTGACATGCCAAAACTCTTCCAGTATGCATGTGTAAAACATGGGTGCATAGTACTCCTGCCAAATACTGCCAGTGACACCATTCCAGTCTGTTCCCTCAGGTTTATTGTGCTTATTTGGGTGCTGCAATATGTTCCTTTTTAACTGGTTAAGTGTTTCACAAAGTGAGCAAGCACAGAACTCTCTGTATGCACAATGTGAACATTTCAGGGGTATCCAGAGACGCAGCCACATGGTAATTCACACTCTTCTCCTTTAACATCATTTCTTCATTTTTCCTCAATGAGACTGCCCTTGCCTGGTTCCCCTCCCAGTTATCTAATCATGGACATCTGCAGAGGCTTGTCTTTCCGTCATTACTTTTGGACGAATGTAAGGATGTCACTGGCATCATATTTTTCCTCATTTACAACAAGCAGTGTCTTTGTGAATAAACTTCAGATCTAGAGTCAGATTCCACACATTTGATGATAATAAAATCTACCTCTCCATCTCCAGTTTCAACCCTTTCAATGTCTTAGTGCTGTCAGACTGCTGTTTGACAGCCAATCTTGGAAAAACCACAATTTGACCAATGCAATGATTGGAACCAGGTAGATCTTGTTGACAAGATCCTTGATTGGGGTTGTTAACCTGGGCCAATCAGGAAACCCTGGCTGAACAATACTAACAGGGATTTAGAATCTCCTCAGTTGAGGGGACTGACTCACTGCTGGCTGACCATAGCAGATGTACTGTGCACAGGTAAATAAAGGGGGACTTTATGTCAAGATACTGGTCTCTGTGCAGTTATTTCCACCAAGCTTTTGGACATCTTTCCAAATAGTTTCATCCTTAGTTCAGCATTCAGTTTTCTCCTTTAGCCTTTGTGAAGGGCAATGTGGCTTTTTCCTCCATCAAGAGCACTGTACAAATTTATTGATAATTTTTGTTGAATCAGTAGCTACCTGTTATGGTATTTATATTAACCACAGCGCCATTACAAGGGGATTCAATGGAGCGGAACATCTTTTGGAGTCTAAATGGGCCTTAATTTCAGAACGTATTTTACTCTATTGTAAATTATTACAGCTCAAGGATCCACAAGAAACATTTCTTTTCAACAGAAGTGGTTTAATTATTTGAAGTTTTCACCAAAATTCATTTCATTATAGATATAAGGTTGCAACACTGTTTGCTTGATCTTCTGGCCTTGTAGCACTGTGTCCCTCTGATCCATTTAAGTGCCTACACTGCAAGGAATAAACTCTGCCAGGGCATTATAGGGTTTTAGATGGAAGCCTCATCCCAAGCCACTTGGAGTGGAATCAGGAAAAATCCCAGCCCCTACTATTTCTCTGTCTGAGATGCGCTAGCTTAAATGCAGATTCAAAATTAAACCCACAACATTTTTCTTTGTTTTGTTCAACTACTTAGTGCTAGTTGACCATGTCAAGGTGGTAGAAATATCAAACCATGAAGTTCTTTACCAGCACATGCTATAGAGTCATCTGACAGTCTTAAACGTGACAAACTTTGGTTGAAAGGTTTGACGCAAATCTCACTAAGTTATTGCTAATGAAAATTTGACTTTTCAAGCACTCTTCAAGAATCTGGGCATGAATAAGCATTTAATTTAAGTATAGACAGTTGTTCTTCCAGTGCAGACTCAATGGGTCAAAGGGTCTTATACTATGTAGACTTCTATGACGCTATTCAGCAATTCAAACTTGTACTGAAGTCAGGTGATCGAGTTTGATGACATAAACAAACTCCTAGTAACCTGTGAAACAAACCTGTTTTAATAAGAACTTTAACTAGCACAAGGCAGCTGAAATGTCACACCCAATTGTAAACATTAAGAAAAAATACTTTTACGTGCAGCTGATTTTCATTTTGGGCCCACCTACAGCCTGGAGGTACAAGCAACACTAGAATGAGTCCAAACTGTTTTTCTTATGATCAGCAAAGGATTGATTTGCACAGAACTGAGTTTCTGGTACCACTGCATTAACTTCTCCATTTTGTACTTGAGACAATTAAGATGCAGCCTATGTGGGATGCCAAAAAATCCTTTCCCATTGAGGAAAGGGGATTCTTTTGGCTTAGGGTGGAACTCTCCAGTGGTGAGATACTGAAAGTAGCACCAAGGGATCATGTCACAAATCCATCATTTATGCAAATATGATTTGGAAGGAGTCCACAAGGTTCACATTAAGAATATCCAAAAGAGCTAGTTTCCCTCAGCAGGGAGGAAAGTAATTATGGTTTCTTCTGCTTCAGTTTATGGATACTCATGAATATCAAAAGAATTAGAGGAAGCATAAATAAACGTTCTTTTGCATGAAATTCTTAAAACACTAATGAATGTAACAAAACCTCTGTAAGCTTGTTCTGAAATATTGCCTTGAAACAAATCATTATGCTTCCCCCATCTGCTTCACATAATGAATAGTCTTGCTAAGGAGTTCATTTGTAAGACTAGACGTTGCTGCTGAAAAGTAGCTCGTGCCATATTTTTTAAAGTGTTGAACAAAGAGAACTCTGAGCTCTTCTGAATACTAGTGTCAATTACAGTGAGCGAGGATGTAAGATACTTTGCATACTCACGCTGCACTCCAACAGTATTTTTATCAAAACTGAATTCTTACCACCTAAATTCCCCTTACAATTACTCCCAGATCTATACTCCCATCCTTATTCAATCTCAATCCACAGATGAACTTTCTCAGCCATATCTTATAAAGCATTTATCAGACACCTAACACAAAGTGTAATATCAACATGAATTATTTCCTCCACATAGATAAAATGATAAGAACAGTAAGCTTAAATTGTTTCGAATAGATCAATTTCATTGAATATTGTAACACTTAATATTTCAGTTGGCATTCATGCTTTATCTAATTTGTAATTTTTGTGTGACAACTTATGTGCCTAATTTCAAGTACTGCATAATGAAATAAACAAGGAGTGATGTAAAATGCTCATAAATAAATCAATCATACTTGCGCATTTACAAAATTATCCTTTGCATTGTGGCAGCTTTGATCTGCCATCATATGCTAGATGTGAAGTACAGCTTGAAGTATGTGACAGAATAGCCATTATATTTTTATAAGAGAAGCAATTACTCAGGAAGAAAATATACCAAAGGCAGAAGGTAATGTCCATTCCATGTACCTGTTGACCCAGCATAAATAGGCTATTGCATTTATATGAATGAAAAGGTAACAGAAGATTTGAACAAGAGCTCATGAAGGTATTTTGTAAAGAACCTTTTTTTTTACAGCTTCAAACTAAAGTGGCGAGATAACCTGTGCTTAGAGTGCCTCATCTACCTTAGCCTTATCTTGAGAGGAAAATATGTCGCATTTCAACAGTCCAGGTCTGAGGGTCAGAATTGCACTGATTAGAAGCCCAGTATATCTACAGCATATTGTAAGACATGAGCAGGGGAGGAAGAAGCTGTAGAGCTTAAGAAACACCCAACTAGGACTAGCATTACTACCTAGGTAAGGACAGAGTTATTCTGTCTGTTATTTAATTACGGCACCAGCATTGCAACTGGTTTAATCATCTAAATAAAGATTTTTTTCACCATTCACTTGGATCAGATTTATTAGAAAACGTCCACTAGACCCGAGATGAATGAGAGAAACATTAAAAGCAGTGGACTATTCTGCCTCTGAAGGTTGTTCTACAATTCAATTTAATGTTGGCAGTCCCTCAATTATGACATGTCATGAGAATCATGAGTTTCTGCCCCAGGTTTATATGGAACTGAACTGGCTGATTTTCAATCCACAAATCTTTTGCTACGTGGGACATCATGTCTCATAAGCTACTGGGACTTGGAATGCAGATTTGCTTTCTTTACCTTTCTTTTTCTGTAGTCCCTCTGTCCCATCATTAAGACACTGCAACTCAAAAGTGTGATGCAGCTTGATGAACATGTTATCACCATTCTGAATGACAGATAGCAGGTTCCTCCTGTCAATACTGCTGTGTCAATTAATGTCAATACTGCTCTGCTTCAAGGGGAGCTTCAGTGCATCTTTGAAGCGTTTTCAATGTCTCCACATAGAATACTGGTCATTTGAAAATGGGAGGAATTGGGCTAGGAGAAGAGACACATTTTGATGGTCTGAACATGGTTTCCAGTCAATAAAAGTGGACTTTTCAGGGTTTTGATCTGAATGCTTACGGAGCTGGCTTCATGAAGGAAATGAGTGTACGTTTGATTGTCCTTCAACTGAATTCAAAGGATGTCACGGAAGCACTGCCATCCCTATTTGTCTTGAGAAGGCAGTAGTAAGATGCTTTTTTGAACCACAACAAATGTTATGGGAAAACCAATAATGAATTAGAAAGTGAGTTCCAGGATTCTGACATGGCAACAGTGAAAAAGCAGCATTCCTTTCAGTTTGAATCCATAAGTTAAATTCATGGAGGTTTGATGTAAGCAAAAGGCCACCAAATTTGGATATCTCAGTCAGAGCACCATCAGGGTCACAGGTTTCTTTTTAATCTGTTTGATTGCTTGCTGCAGCTCTCCCACCAATAGTTCACACATGTGTTCTAACACAGATATTATAGGATAGCCAGAGAGATCATCTCACTACCATAAATTCATTGTCGAGATGATGTTGGAGATGCTCTTCTCATTGTTCACAAATGGCACAGTTATCCTGAAGATTTGAATGATAACACATTGGGGTGGAAGCTAAGTTAATTAAAAAAAATTGAGCATGCTTTAGTCATGATCTTCCAAAACACACTAAATTCAGAAATTGTTGCCACATATTAGAATTTTGATAGTGTTATTCCATTATTGAAGAATGATAAAAAAGAGAAACATCCATAAGTCTAATGTGAATTGTTAAATTATTGGAATCTGATATTAGGGATAGGGTGATGAGCACTTGGACAAATCCTATCTGGTTAGAGACAATCAGCAATTATTTCAGAGTTAACTAGCCTAGTTGAATTTTTGAGTGGGAGACATTAATGTGATCGGGAGTATTGACGTTACTTGTAGGACTTCCGGAATGCACTTGATAAGGTTTCACCAAAGTCACTGTATAGATAATAAAATGGTTACGAGTTGAGAGACAGAGAATTAGGAATAATGAGCATGTACAAAAATTAGCAGAACATAAAAAAAATCTCGAAGTGCTGGGGCCTCAGTTTTCACTGTACTTATCAAAGACATTGATGGAATAAAATCATGTAATCAAGTTTTTCAGAGACACCAAACACAGTGTGGACTGAAGCAGGAAATTGCAAAAGAATATTTAAGCAATTAAATGAATGAACAAAACTGTAGTGGAGGAAGTTCAAAGCTTGAAAGTGTGAGGTCATCATCTTTGGACTTATGAAAGATAAATTAGAGAATTTTCTAAAAGGGAAGAAATTACAAGCTGTGGTGTAAAGAGATTCAAGACCCCATGAAAAACTAGTGAATTGGCATAAAAAAACTGAAATGTTATCAGTTATCTCAAGTGGGGTTAAAATGCCAAGAGGTGAAAGTTATGACAACAGTTGTACAAAGTTCTGGAGTACTGGATTCACATTTGGACAGTTCAGTAAAGATGTACTAGTTTTGGATGGGCTGCAGTGCAGATCCACCAAAATAATGGACTAATGGACTTAACTTATGAAGCAGGCTGCATAGATTAGGCTTGGATTCTCTTCAGTACAGGGAATGAAGGAGTGGCCTAATTTAAATGATTTGAGAGAATAGATAGAGAAACAATTTCCTCTGGTGGGAAGTGGAGAACAAAGGGACATAATCTTAAAATTAGAGCTCGGCCTTTTAGGGTTCAAGCCAGGAAGGATGTCTTCATTCAATGTGTGGTGGAAATCTGGAAAGCTCTTGCAAATAAAAGCTGGTGGGGTTAGCTGAATCAGTAGGTTCAAAATTGAGGTACACCTTGTTAGTTGAAGGTAACTAAAAGATAGAGTGACAACCAGAGTTGATGCACACAACAACCTTGTCCAAAATGAGTGTGACAGGCTCAAGAATCTTAATGGTACATTCCTGCACCTTTGTTCCATTCTGTGTTTGCACAAAAAAGTTTCAAGAAAATCCTCGAAGCTGAGTTAGGAAGCATGGTGATAACAATGTGGGTCTCAACAAGATTGTTTAGGAGGTGGGGGGAGGGGCAGTGTTCTGGGTACATCAAAGGCAAGATCAGAGGCTGGTGTAGGGGACTGGAAAAGCAGGAACAAGATTAGAAATCAGAAAGGTCAGACCAGGGAGGAGAGTGATTGCCAGCTTCACAGAGGAGATCAGAAGCACTTGTAGAGGTTGACTGCGAAGGGAGATGGGCAAGGAGTTTGAGACAGTCAGGAAATTGGAACGCCTCTGGGATGTTTATTGCAGAAATTGTATGAAGTCGATAAATTGGAGATAAGTGGAAAGGTACCTCCAAATCCGGCACTGCTCAACTTCTTTTAGTTGTCAGGTTTCCAAGGCCCCAAAAACCTGGTTGATTAAATATGAGATAACAAAGTGTGGAGCTGGATGAACACAGCAGGCCAAGCAGCATCTCAGGAGCACAAAAGCTGACGTTTCGGGCCTCGACCCTTCATCGGAGAATGAAGGGTCTAGGCCCGAAACGTCAGCTTTTGTGCTCCTGAGATGCTGCTTGGCCTGCTGTGTTCATCCAGCTCCACACTTTGTTATCTTGGATTCTCCAGCATCTGCAGCTCCCATTATCACTGATTAAATATGAGGTCTGCAGCCTCATTATAATATTTAAATTGCCACTCACTTCCTTGCAACAGTATTATTTGCAATTCCAAAACCTCTGGTTCCCTGCTCACTTCCTTTAAATTGGAAATGGTTAGAGCTTGTGATTCAGGTTTTTGAAGCTTTCATATATCGCCCTCAAAGCTCTTCACATCCCTCTCCAAATCCACCTTCTTTTTCAGGTTAAAATTCCCTGCAAAGTTTCCACCTCAAAACTATATAGTTATTATACACACTTTTACAGTCACACCTTAAAAAATTCAATTCATAACACGTGAAACAATACTCCAAAGGCACTAAAATTAAAAATATTTTTGATATATTAAATACATTAGTTTTCTAACCTCTTCTCGGACTTTCATGATTGAAAAGAATGCCATTGACAGCAAAAAGATTGTAAGCCTCCCTGAAGTTCACTACAATCCAGTAGGCGTAAAGCTTGGCTGCTCCTGTAAAATAAACAGCCTGCAAGTCAGTAACGTTAATTTCTAACATGGATGGTAAGTGAGTTGAAGTCAGATAATTCACTGTCAACAGATCCACTGCTAATAGCAGATCACATCATTTAAATACAAATCGAAAGAGTATATAATATCAGAAGTATTAAGGCTTCATAATTTAAAAAAATTTTAAAGCTTGTTTTCACCTCACTAAATTTCTTGTTACCTTACTTGAAGATTTCTTCGCTGGAGCAAAGATCCAAGGGGATCAGACATTCACTAGCACAAATGGCAATATTCACATGTAAGCTTTGAAGCAAATGCCAGATTACCTAACTGCAGGAGGCATCAAAGCCGAACCGGAGTCTGTTGCTGTTCAACATCCACAAAAAGCCACTTGCAGTATGAGTTACTATGTGTCAATTATTAATAGGATCCCTTGCTAATTTCTTTCTGTTGTTAAACCAGGGACCTTAAAGCCACCTGTAGTATCTCTATTGTTAGTCAGCTGAGATCAGTTAACTTGCAAGCAACCACAAACCGGGTCTAAAATCTTCATTCTCTCTATAAGTAATCTAGTCACTAGATAAATTCGCTGGGCCATTGTACAAGTTTGCTTTGACTTTTAAAATCTAGAACCTTGGTGCCAGACTCAATTCAAATTCATTATGATGATGTTTGAAGGGTCTCTTCTAGTGTGACTGGAAGCTTTTTGCTCCTATTATTGAATTGTACTTCAAGTTTTAGCTACATTGCTACTCTAGTACATCTTGGAGCAGCTAACTTAAAGCAACCACAATTGGAAAAACACATCCATTCAGTCTACTGCAGGAATATGTAACCCAGGTAAAATAGGAACAGTATGCTTCCTTCAGAGAGTGGTCACAACCCAGCTTGAGGGTAAAACAGCTACTGAATTTTGAACCTGGGCAGCCAGAAATTCTAACATAACTTGCTTCAAGATCGGCAGCTCTTTGCTTGCTCTCTCTTCCTCCAGAACTTATCTCATCAAAATGAGTAAGCCAAAAACCCAAAATGCGGCCATTTCACCACTTATGGAGAATTCATAAAGACAATGTCAGAATC
The DNA here is from genome assembly GCF_030684315.1 of Stegostoma tigrinum. Lineage (NCBI taxonomy): Eukaryota > Metazoa > Chordata > Chondrichthyes > Orectolobiformes > Stegostomatidae > Stegostoma > Stegostoma tigrinum. Next base: position 14,732,422 of record NC_081355.1, on the reverse strand, counting down.
CACCACGACAGAAAAGAATTTAGCTAGCTCCAACTGATCCAGGAAGACCATAGCAACAATAGTTTGAATGTACAAAGTAGTTTCAGCTACAGATTAACATTAGTGACTACCAACGAACGACTCCCTTCTCCTGAGTTTAACTGTCGGTGAGCCACAGGAAAGTCTGCAGAGTTTCATATTTTTGCTTATACTTGGGGTGTGTCTGTTTTGTTATCAAAAAGGGTCGATACATGTATACTGGCACAGTCTAAACCTTATGTTAATTGTCAGCATCAATACATTTTCTTTCTCATAAACTCGTTATTAAGTGCTAACTAAATAAACATAGCTGACTTGTTTCTGAGATAATAAAATGAGAGGCTGGATGAACACAGCAGGCCAAGCAGCATCTCAGGAGCACAAAAGCTGACGTTTCGGGCCTACTTGTTTTTGTTTCTGAACTAAGTACAGTTTGATTGCTATATAACTGCAATAGCACTGTCATCCTTAAATTAAAACTTTGTAACAACCAGTTGAGGAGTGAGATGTAGAAAAGAATATGTCCATCTCTTCAAACTCAGTCATACTATTAACTTATACCAGAAAATCAGTTGTGTTTGGCAAGATATAAGATATATCTCACAACTGGTTCAGACATTTCATTCCATTTTTATTTTCTGTCCAAGTTAACTTCAGATGTTAGGTATGAATTCAATGCACACAAAAACATTATAGTACTTGCCATATGGTGACCGAGGGTAGAAAGGGGTAGTCTCCTTTTGTGGAATTTCCTGTACTTTGCCAAACAGTTCACTGGTTGAGGCTTGATAGAACTTCACTGTATTTATAAGGCCACAGGTTTTAATGGCATCCAGAAGTCTAAGAGTCCCAACACCATCAACATCCGCTGTATACTCTGCTAGATCAAAGGAGATCTACGAGAAATTCAAAGTAAAGGGTTACTCACAGTTTAGAGTTGTGTTGCAAAACGCTACCACAGATATGGGCTTTTTTTCTGAAACAACATCAGTCTAGTAAGTCCAATAATACTTGCATTAAGCAAAACCTACTTTTCAGTTAAAGCTGCATGAAAAACAAATGTGTACCAGTAACGGGAACTGACAGGCTGTTCTGTGGTAGGGAACAAGACTCTTGAATAGTATATTGCTTCCCTGGTGCCTGAGTCAGGGATGCCTCAGAGCGGCAGCAGGGCATTCTAAAGGGGAAGGGTGAACAACCAGCAGTCGTGATACATGCCTGTACCAACATGGGTTTTAAAAATAAAAATTATGTCCTGCAACAGGAATTTAGAGTTAGGTGATGGTTTAGAGAGGAAGACCACTAAGGTTGTAAACTCCAGATAACTTCCAGTACCACATGCTACTGAGTATTGGAATAGGAAGATAAGTCGGATGATTGTGTTGCTCAATATATGTTGTAGGAGGGAGGGCTTTAGATTTTTGAATTACTGGCACAGCTTATGGGACCTCTGCAAGCTGAACAGGTTGCACCAGAACTGGAATGGGTCCAATATCCTTGCTGGAAAGCTTGCTCTTGCTGTTTGCAGAGGGGGCGGGGGGGGGGGGGGGGTGGTTGGGTTTAAATTAATTGGAGACAGTAGATGTAAAATATGGAGCAAGGTCCTATCAGTTGAGCAGGCTAAGAAGACATGAGTATAAGGCACATGGAAGGTCCAGAAAGCTAAACAGTATCTACTTTCATGTTTATGACTGGTAAGCAGATGAATTTAGAGCTTTGATCAGCTTGTGGGAACATAACATTGTTGACATCACTGAGACATGGTTGAGGGAAGGTCAGGATGGAAACAAAAAGAAAGCGGCAATTATTTTGCTGGGATTGAACTACTATCAGGGAGACACAGAGATATATATGCAAATCACAAAGTTGTTAGAGAAACAGGATTACAATTGTAGAGAATTTCAATTTTGCTGATATTAACCGGGATTGACTTGGTGTGGAAGGACGAGATGGGGTGGAATTTTTCAAGGGCACCCAGGATAACCATTTATGCCAATACGTAGATAGTGTCCTAGAGATGGAGCAGTGCTAGAACTAATCCTAGGGAATGAAGCCAGTCAATTGGTTGAAGTTTCTGTAGGTAAGCATTTTAGGGATAGTAACCATAACTCTGCAAGTTTCAAAATCATTCTGGAAAGGGGTATGCACGGTTCAGAAATTAAGTATCCAAATTGAGCGAACGCCAATTTCAATATCATTAGATAGGATCTGGCAAACAGACTCACAGCAGCTACTTGAAGGCAGGTCTACATTTGAAATGTGGGTGTCTTTTAAAAGTAGAAGGGGAAGAGTTCAGGGCCAGTATGTTCCTCTAAGCGTGAAGGGTAAGCAAGTCCAAGGCACCCTGGATGTCAAGGGATATTGAGAGTTTGATAAATAAAAAGAAGGAAGCATGTGTCAGGTACAGCATATTAAACCAGGGGAGACCCTTCAAAAGTACACACTGTGTAGGGGCTTTTAAAAAAAATAAATCAGGAGGGCAAAGTCAGGCCACAATATATCTTTGGCAGATAGGATTAATGAAATCCCAAGACATTTCTACACTTATGAGTAAGAGGATCCCCAGGAAAAATGCGGGGCCTATTAGAGACCCAAGGGCAATCAGTGCATGGAGCCAGTGGATGTAGGTGAGAACTTAAATGAACATTTCTCATCTGTACTCACAGAAAGTCATTGTATCTGTAGATTTCAGTTGTCATGGTGAGGTTCTAGAACATGTTAAGATTAATAAGGAGGAGGTAGTAGATATTTTAGCAGGCATAAAGGTGTACAAGTCCCCAGGATTTGATGAAATGGATCCAGGCAGCTATTGAAGGCAAGGGAGTAGTGTGTTGGGGCCTGGGTGGAAATATTTGATACCTTGCTGGCTACAGATGAATACCCAAATGTCTAGAGGAAAGCTCATGTGATTTCTTTGTTTCATGAAGGTAGCAGGAATAGGCGAGATAATTACAGGTCAGTTAGTCTTACATAAGACATGGGAAATTATTGGGAAAAATTTTAAGGGACACAATTAATCAACACTTAGAAAGGCAAGGAACACAGACATAGATCAGGTATAGTCAGCATGGATTTGTTAGAGGTAGATCCTGTCTGACTAAATTAATTGAGTTTTTTGGAAAGGTAATTAAATATATTAAATGAGGGGTAGTGCAGTTAATGTGGTTTACATGTACTTCAGGAAGGCCTTTGACAAGGTACCACATGAAAGGCTGGTCCAAAACTTAAGAGCCCATGAGGTCCAGTGCAAGTTGGCAAACTCAGTCCAAAAGCGGTTTAACGATAGGAGGAAAAAGGTGATGGAGGAGGGTTGTTTTTGTGATTGGAGGTCGGTGACCAGCGTGTACCACAGAGATCAGTGCTGGGACCCTTGCTACTTGCTATGTACATTAACAAAATGGATATGAATGTAAAATGTATAATTAGTAAGTTTGCAGATCACATGAAAATTGGTGGTGTTATTGACAGCGAGGAGGATGGTCTCCGGCTACAATCAGAAATTGATCGCTAGGTAAATTGGGCTGAGCAATGACAAATGGAATTTAACTCTGATAAGAACGAGGCGATGCATTTTGAGAGGTCTCATAAGATGATTTATACAATGAAAGGAAAGTCCTGGGGAATACTGAAAAATAAAGGGACCTTGGTGTACAAGTCTATAGATCTCTGAAGGAGTTAGCACAGATAGACAGTGTGGTGAAGCAGGCTTATGGGATGCTTGCCTTCATTAGCTGGGATATAGAATATAGGATCAAGGAAGTCTTGTTACAACTTTATAAAATGTTAGTTAGGCCAAGATGGAATACTGTGTGCAGTTCTATTCTCCACACTATAAAAGGATGCAACTGTACTGGAAAGGGTGCAGAAGGCATTCACCAGCATGCTACCTGGGATGAAAAGTCTCAGATTATGAGTGTCTGGGTAGGCTGGGTCGGTTTTCCTTGAAACAAAGAAGGCTGAAAGGCGATCTGATTGAGGTTTACAAAACTATGAGAGGCATAGGCAGGGAAGATTGTGAGGATCTTTTCCCCACGGCAGATGTGTCTAAGACCAGATGGCACATGATTAAAGCGAGGGATAGGCATTTTAGAGGGGAGATGAGAGTATTTTTTTCCACCCAGAAGGTGGTAGATATATAGAACATGCTACCCGAGGAGATGCTGGAGAAAGGTATTCTTGCAACATTTAACCAGTATCTGGATGAGTACTTAAAATACCAGAATATTTTAGGCAATGGACCAAGTGCAAGTAAAAGGAAGTAGTGTAGTTTGATCTTTGTTGGTCAGCATAGGCATGGTGGGCCAAACAGACTGTTTGTATGCTGTATGACTCTATGACTCTAAGGTTGAAAGAAAAGAGTAGCATCAGTGTTTGTCTAGTGTTCATGGCAGTATTCTCGCTTCTGAGTCCTTGAGAAGGTATGGGTAGCAATGGAAATCAGAGGATTCCCCAGATTTTGGGTTTACATTCTTTTATTTTAGCTTCCTTGAGAAGACGTGATGGTTTTTGGGCGCAGTGGACAGAGTTTTTTTCATATTCATTCACGGCGTGATGGCATCATTGGCTGGGTCAGTATTTATTGCCCATCCCTAATTGGCCCGGGGCAGTTTAAGAGTTAATCACATTGCTGTGGGTCTGGAGTCACATGTAAACCAAACCAGGTAGGGATGGTAGTTTCCTTCCCTAAACGGCCATTACCAGACCAGATGAGTATTTCCAACAATTGACAATGATTAGACTCTTAATTACAGACTTTTTATTGATTTCAAATTCCACCATCTGCCATGGTAGGATTCAAAGCCGGGTCCCCAGGGCACTATCTGAGCCTCTGGGTTAACAGTCAAGCGATAATACCACTAGGTCAACGTCTTCCCTAATGCTGTGATAGACCAAGCAACACCTTATGTGGAACAGCATCAATGGTCGAAAGAAACCTCTGTTCATCATTACTTGAATTTGTATAGACATAAGACATCAGCATTTTACATGTGCTACGTACACAATAATCAACTTAGAATGGGAGGAAGGTATATAGGAGTAAAAATGCATTAAAGATGGTCTGAAAGTCAATACGTTGTAGCTTTTACAGTGTACTTACCTTTGCTGAAAGATAGCCCTATCTAAATCAATATCTTCACTAATTAAACAACCAGAGCAATTGACTGGCTTAGTTTATTTTAACATCCATTTAACTTTTATGAATTTGGATTTCTCATCTTAAATGCATTAATATGTCAACCTAATCCCCAGTATTCATTTTTGTTGAGAGCTAAAGTTACTGCCACAGTCTACGTTCTCCATTAAGTATGTAATAACCGATGTAGAATTTACAATCCAGTATCTATTTGGCTAACCATTTGTCCTCAAACTAGATAATTTTTTTGGCCTGAAACAGGGGCTTCAATCTTAATTCTTTTTTAGGAAGTGGTTAAGGCACCAATGAGTTTACTGCCACAAACAGGCATCAGCAGTCAGCAAATGGCTTGCTCGGGTTAGCACCTATTTTCTGTCTACCCACATTTTTATTAGACTTCATGAGTGGAATGTACAGATCATCAGATAACAGAATGAAATGGACGTCTGAGAGAGATAAAACTGCACATGAGAATCAGATTGTCCACAAAACCATGTCAAAAAAGTATATCCTTCTCATCATTTTCCCTTATCACTCAGCCATTCATTATTAATTTGACAGAGTGGGGGAGCTGTCAAGGCTCTATGGCACTAGCTGTTTATCTTTCATTACAATCTTCAACCTACTGTTCACAGTTTCTGCTGTTTTGAAATGGCACAAAAGCTACCAGTCAGGACTTTATGGCTTTGCACTAAAGATCACAGGCTGCTTGAATACATACTGACCAAAGGTATGGGTTGCGAAAGGACAAATGTTGTGATTTTTATGATTAGTGACAATGTTGTAACTTTAAAGTTTGGCAAGGAGGTAAAATTCAAGCTGTGTCCAAAGCTTTTAACTAAAATCAAAAGCACAGTCACTTGAGAACAGCAGTGCAGAGATGTAAATGGATATCCAATTCATGTTTCTTTATATGCATCATGGGAGTTACAGACTCAGTGTAAAATGTGGGAGGTGAACAACTCTGGCTTTCAAACATTTGTTTCATCTTATTCCCATAGAGAAAAAAAAACTAGGAAACACAATGTCAATATAAAGCTAATTGCACATTAACTTAACAATTTTAACATTTTACTGCAGAGAAATATATTTCAGCAAAACATTTGAATTGTTTTGGCCATGTAAGTCAAAACAGATATTTCTACTTAATCCTAAATTGCAGGAGCCCCATCAACTTTAAGGGAAATAATAATTACAGTACGTTGAATATCACACAGTGTTTACCAACAACTGATGCAGTAAATTACACAGTGCCAGATGCAAATCTTTGGTGCAATACCACATATTGTTAGCTATTTCAAACAAACTTATGCTAATTCAAAGATAGTAGGAACTGCAGATGCTTGAGAATCTGAGATAACAAGGTGCAGAGCTGGATGAACACAGCAGGCCAGGCAGCATCAGAGGAGCAGGAAAGCTGACGTTTCAGGTTTAGACCCTTCTTCAGAAAATGGTCTTTTCTGAAGAAGGGTCTAGGTCTGAAAGGGTCCTCTGATGCTGCTCGGCCTGCTGTGTTCATCCAGCTCTGCACCTTGTTACGTTAATTCAAGCTCATCTCAAAAGAAATCCACCCAATTACTTGCTGAGATCAGTGTTACTGAAAAAGCATTTCAGAATGGCATCCTGGAGCCAGATACAATATTTTACCTAACTTGACTACAGAAAACAAATGGAGTTGGACTTGTCCCCTATCTTGTACGCTGCAATGTTTTACATTGTATTGCATCCGAAACAAAGTAAAATCAAGTGAGGTATAAAAAGGCTGGCCCAGCAAGTCCCCTCTGATTCCCACTGAATGGCTTTCGTTAAGATGGCTAATTATGCTGCTTACAGCACTCATATCTAGGTTGAAAGCTGGAAACACTTGAAAGGCAAACTACTTTGTGCATTACAATATTTGATAACTTGGTGAACATTGCCCTATGCAAAGTATTCTCACTTTTTTTTAAGCAATCTCAACTGTGGCAAATATACATCTTCTAAACAATTACTGATAGTAATTAATAGCACAATGGATGAACCATTCTGCCATCTTGGCAAAGGGAGGGATCGGTATGACAGCAAGATCAGGTCGTGCTCCACAGGTTCACCCATCATGAGAGCAATAGCACTGACCGTCAATATCTGCTTCACCTCCGCCAGAACACCTATCTTCATAGCTTGAGAAGTTAGTTGGATGAGGGAAATAGAAGAGTTCTTGACTTATATGCATTAACATCTTAACTCAATTCTTATAAACAACTTACAGAAGAAAATTAAAGTTTTAGACATGCTATCACGAGATTCAATTTTAAATGTTCAAATGTACATCACTTCATACCTCCTTTCCCTCCAAGTTCCTTTGCTAGGTTAAACATAAAGTAAGACAGTCTCAGGGTGTTCAGAATCTCTCCTTCATGCAATTTTTAACAACATAATTTTTACTACTGTAGCTTTAACTGTTACGGTACTCTTTGACACTGATCAGTGAACCAGCAGAGTATAACATGTTTATGTAAAATCTCAACACATATTATATTAAACATAGTAGTTAAACTGTTTAAAGCGATAGATTTGTGAATGAATTTTAAAAAAAGGAGTATTATGTGAAAATGCTAATTAATGTGCTAAGTGAGGAAATTAAATGCCCCGGGTTGTTAACAAAAGAATTTAAAAAGAACTTCTGAACAACTGAACATGGAAAAGCCAACAAAAATCAAAATAAAATTATTAAAACATACATTTATATTTACTGTTGGCAGTCAAACACTTTACAAATGTTTACATTAGTTGTATTGTAACAATGGCAGCAGTCTGCCAACATAACATACATTGAAGCTGACAAATGTTAAATGTGATATTATACATTAGCACACTGCCAGTGCTAATAGTTTCAATCCAGTTAGTCAGACAGATTCTTAGCTCCACTCGCTGTTGTTTTATTGAGGGAACTGAAGTTGCTCAACACACAAGTGGACAAGTTATCATCTGCTTTTATAAATTCTCTCTTTGAGTGATGATAGCAGGCCTGCATTCATCTTGTACTCCCTGCACCATCATGATCGGTAAGGTTGATTTCATTAAGGAGGAAGTCTGTAGTTTTCCCTATTGAAAGTGGTTTATTTATGGCACTTGCCATTAGTCAGAGCAACTCTCTCCCGGGAGTTAAATGTAACGAGCACCCAAGGCAGCAATTTAGATCAACCTAAAAAGGCACGTATGAAGATTTAGTCTGGATTTTCAACAAGCTATGCCAGTCCACTGTTTCCACCCTCCTCACCCCTGCAATGATTCATCACACCCTGCAAACTAAGCTACAGCACTGGCATGTCTATTCAGCAACAAATCCTATAGTGACAATAGAATATGTTAGAAATGCTTTAAAATAAGTCATTCAAGCTTGTGGGTGCAGGACAGCCTCAGTATCTTTGGCTGTCCCCATGTTCGAGGTAGTGTTTACCAATGGTTGAGAGTTTCTGTCATGGGTATTCATGTGGCTAAACAAGCAAATTCTCAAATCAGCCTATCATTGGTACATGAATCAAGATGTCCCATGAGTTAGTGGGGTCCAGAGAGATGGATTCTCTTCCCTTTCTTTCCTTCTTTTATGCAATTCTGCCTCACCAAAACATTGAAATTCAAAGTATGATGCAGTTTGGTGAGCAAGTTACTGCCATTTTTAACCTCTGGAAACAAGCCTCTCTCGGTCATTAATGTCCATATTGCCGTCAATATTGCCTTGTTTCCAAGGAGAGGTGAACACTGTCTTTACAATGTTTTCTTTGTTGGTACCTGGAATATTGACTCTTTCAGAGTTTCAACAACTTGCACCAGTCATTGAGAACGTAGAAAAACGCCTTGAGTTCCAAAATTTCTGAATCAAACCATTTCTCATAGATCAATGTTCTTGGGCCATTAACAAGTCTTTGCTTCAGTTATTTAACTACACCCGTAATAAGTGAATGATCTTTCATTTTAATTAATAAAATTATGATTATTATCAGTGATCAGAACTATGCCTAGTGCAGAGTTCAGGTACATGTGATACACTGCGGAAGATGAGAGCTACATTAATGACAAAATTTTAAATTTGTCAAGGATATTGTTTTGAATTATAATTTAATTCTCCACACACTTGGCAAATAAATCATATTGTATCTTCAAGTCTTTCAACAGAAGTGAAGTTTAAAGAATTATGTTCTACAGGAGACAATACAGCAAATGCCCATGGTGTCACCTTACATTTGTACAATTGATACAATTTCGTGATTGTGTGGCTGTCAGCATATGACACATTTTGTCTAACTTGCCAACAAATTTCTGTTCTTAAAGACATGAGTAACTGTGGCCAGGCAGTGTTTCGTTGTTGAGAGTGGGCCACAACGGGTTGGATGGTAGGACATCAGTAAAACAGTTGAACTTTTGCAACAAGTTGGCAATTTACATTGTAATTTTCTGGTTCCAGCCTTAAAAAAATTCCAGCTCTATTGAATTTGGTTTCATAGTTTCACATGGTGGGATGTGAACTCATGACCTTTGGTTGCCTGCCCAGTGCTATAATCATTAGCACATTTTACTGACAATGTACTGATCTGAAAATGATGAGCTTTCAAAATTTTACAGTAATTGAATTAATTTGCATTATAGGAATCCTATCTTCCAATTTGCTGTTACTCCATATTTTGATGTATATAAGGGTATGACATGGAATTGCAGGCGTTATGCAGCAGGTTTGTGCATCTGGATTCAAAGTGAAAGTAGCAATAGGAAATCAGTCCTAAGGGATCAGGCTTTCCCAGTAACAAAGCAATCCCAAAGTTCACCAACACCTTCCCAGATACATGACAGGGATGGTCCAAGCCAGAAGGAATGTTTTGTTTCCTGAATGGGAAGAATGCAAACAAAGGAGGCAAAGCTGGAGGTCAGAACTGCATTAGTGTTAGCAAGGCTTGGATCTAGTAGAGGAAATGCTTCTATGACTCTCTGCATTCTGGTAATAGCTGCACAACGTAAAGCCAAGCAAACAGCCCTCAATATCTTACAGTAACAGCTCAGAGCAGGAGGACTTCACGGTAGGGAATAATTAGGTACACTGAGGAGACTACTACCCATGACTAGCTTTTATCTCAGTGATGGCAGAAAAGCAATATCAACGTGGGAGGACTGTAAAGTGTGATTGCTTCTGATAGTGAGTCATACTGGGCAAACGAAATTTGACTTCTCCATCCTCCAAATACAAAGGAAATAAGTTCTTGCAAGAAGAGTCATATAGGAGGTTCAGTGGATAAAACCAGCAATATTGATGCAAATGGAGAAGGCGGCTCAGGGTATCCTTGAAGGTGCTGCAGAAAACCTTCAAGTTTTATGAAGTCATTTCCAGTAGATGTATTTTGATGTGCTGAAAGATGTCTCCTGAGTCAAAGGGAGTCTCATAGCTGATATGTTCTCTCCTACACAGGGCTGATGCTGAAACAGTATATGACTTTGGGGGCCAACTGGACAATTTGTACTCTGAAAGACTACTGGAACAGGTATAAAATATAGCTTCCACTCATTCAGATACATTGGTTAGGCCTATGGCTAGCGGCAGGTCATTCTGGATGGTTCCACTGGAGGATGGAGGCAATTCTATCCATGCTTACTCAGGTGCAGAGCTTTGGAAGCAATGGAGAAAGTGGGTGCTCGCACTGCAGCAACAGGAGATGAATGGGCATGTCAGTATTCATTTCTTTCACATTTATTATTATTTACAACTTCTAATTATTGAAATGATTGGGTTCTTTGTTGAGGAACAACAGACTATATGCTTACAGGAGAGTTCATACACGTTATTGGGGATCAACACTACCATGAAGGCTGCTGTACATGTTGTTGTACATCACTTCTAATGGCGGTGATGTATTTTATTTATACACATATTCAGTGATATACTAGTCATAGTACTATACTACAAGCATTAAAGCAATGTCACAACAATGAATGTGGCAGTCATTGACCCAATTGAAGTATACAGGCCATGAGATATTGAGAGGTCAAAAGGATGGCTATTAATAAGGTAGGGGAATTTACATTAATGGGCAGGTATAGGGAGGATAGAGATTGGTGAACTGAGACAAAGCCATATAAATTCGAATCGGCACAAGACAACAGTGCTTCACAGGAGGCTCCACAGCACTGAGTTTGTCACCTAGTAAGGGGACAAGACGTTTACTGTCAAACCTCCCAACATGGCAAACACACCAACATGTACAACCAACACCCAAGCTACAAATCTTCACTCAAACCCTGAAAACCTCTTCAACTAAAAGTTTTCTCTTTTAAAAATACTCTATTTTAAATATATTTTAAAAATTACAGTGGTGACAAACATTAGTCATATCCCTGTTTGAGACTGTGGGTGAAGTTTAAAAAACTAGGTGTTTATTTATAATTGCTCTCTCAAAAACTTACTGAAGTAAGAAACTCTCACTGCAACACAGCAGATTCTACACTGCCACTTAGTTGGGGAAAGGAAAGGGGTCGTGGATTAAGCAGACTGGCTGGTTTTTGCCACACTCTGAAAAATTTGATCATAATCTATCCCTTTGTTCTGTAACTTGTTTCTGTAATTATTTGGTCAATTATACAATCTCCAGCTGTAATTATTTCGTAAATCTCCACTCCTTATAAAAATTAGCTGCTGCTGATGCATTTTCTCTATAAAAATCCTCCAGGGTTACACTATCCATACTGAATTCCAAAAATTAAAGTGAAAGACTGTACTGAGATTTCTGGATCCATGAAGTATTAGACCTTCAGTTAAAATGTAATATTGTGAACATATGTATGGAAAAGACCTATATTTTTGCATACACCTAAAATCAGTACATTTATACTATATTAGTTACCTTTTACTTTTCCAAATTTACATTCATCCAATAAAGTTTTATATACTGACCAGAAGTTGGTTACAAAATAATGTTTCCGTTACTGAATTCCATAACCCTTCCATTTGGTAGCTACCACCAGCTACTAACCTGCTCACTACGGCATGAAACATTTTAGTAATCATAATGGCACAACAAATCTAAGGCTCTGTGCAGGGCTGAAACTATAAAGGCATTGCATGTCAGCACTGGAGAAGCCAGCCTGCGATAGATGCAATGCAGCCTTCACCGCTGAAAAACTATTTAATGCTTTAACCTTTCAAGTATGTGAGAGTGAAGTGTTCTGAAGTGGTGATGAATTAAGCAGTAAGTGCTTTTTCTCAGACAATGTCGGCAAGAGCCTGAGTATCTGTCTAGCAAGACATCCACTGTTCAATATTCCTTTGCAGTTTTAGCTTGACGGAATTCCTCTGTATGAAATGGTCCTGATATTTGCCAGAATGCTGTCAATCAACTTCTGTACTTATTACATCTTCATCTCTTGCTCTCAAGTCAAAATAGAGTGCAAATTGCATAATCAACCTTACACCAAAAAAGTGCACTTTAAATGGTTTTGCAAAACAAACACATTAAACTACAATTTTCTCTCGTTTATTCTACTGCTTGTTACTACTTTCAGAACATTTATAATCGCAAGTGAGTATCATCTTCGATAACTCATACATCATTCATAATTCATAGCGAACAATGACCTTGTCTGGCTTATCAATGGAAACTGATGGTCAAAGTATAGAGAGCTTAATTTTAATCTGCACATTGATATTTTAATTACACTTTCGAAAAACTGCTCAGGATAGCACTTGCTTGGAACTTCCTCGTAATTCTAGTGTTGCTAAGCTCAAGAGTAAAATATGCTGCCAATTTTTAACAAGAGGGCTTGTGCATCATCGAATTGTGCCAGTTTTGTAGTATTTTCCCAAATAACCAGTTCTAACACTTTGTGATATTTGCCACTTCTACCAGTACATGGTGCTGGCTATGGAGGTGTTTGAGGTAATTCACTGCCACCAACCATCCTTTGTCTTTGTCTTGGGCTTATCTAACAATTAGTGGAAGAAGAATTGCCAAAATCAATAAAATAGGCCTTGTTCTTAGATAACAAGAAGGTTCATTGCACAATAGAAATACATGCAATCTTAGTCTGACATAATTACTAGAATATTAGGGAATTGGTACAGATACATTTGCTCCATCCAAAGCTAGAGTAGCACTCCTCTTTTTCACCTGAATATGACATCAGTAGAATGGTATAACTGATATAATATGAACATGAACCTCTTTACAAGTATTATGTTATACAGAATGTTTTACGCAAAAATATCATTACAAATGAAGTTCCTCAATCTGCTTTATCATGACTACATTGCATCCACCAAAATCCTCAGCTGTTCATTTACATGATTAAGATTTTATTTTGTTGCTGAATTTGAAGCTTCTTCCACCATTCAAACTAGTTGATTCCTATTAAAATGAGATTTTGGAGCAGGAAAAAGGTTTTACTTTAAAACAAAATACTTTTTTTCAGTTCTATAAAAAAAGCATCTTGTAATAATTAATCACATTTCCCTATGTATTTCTTGCTCTGAAGACAATAAACACACAGTTCTGTACAGGGTAAATTGAATTATTAATGTTAATACAACTCAGGCATTGCTCTGTATTCTTTTGTTAAGAATCAATCAGTCTTAATTCTCTATTTTAATAATTGTAACAGTAAACTACCTAACCTAGGAAACAGATTCACAAAAAAAATTATATTGTACCAAGTATCAATAAAGTTTAGAATGCATCAATTAAATGGGAAATCTGCTAATACATTTGAAAATAGTGATTCTTTTCTTGTTGTCCCCCGCAACCCCAACCCCCATCTCAAACAGGGAAATTTCATTGGGAAGGAAGCTGAACTAAACAGGTTTCAACGTAAGCAATGTAATTTCCTCAGCAAAAAATGCAGCACTCGGAACATAGGAAATCTCAACAACAGGAAAAGGCTGATTAACCCAGCAAATTCATTCCTTTTTAACTTATCTTAACCCAACCTTCTCACTGCATCCCTCACTTTACTCTTTCTCCGGAAACAGATTTTGTCTCTTAAACCAATTCAGTTTATTTGATTTACAACATGAAATTTTACTTTGGAAACAACCCGAAACTGCTGTACAGTTAAAAGAAAACTAAGCACGTCCCCTATTTAACCCTGTTCAATGAGATATTTATTTTTAGTTGAAAAAGAGTTCAACATATCCAAAATGTTTTATAGTACACTTTATGCTGAACAGCAGCACCACAACTGTACAACGTTGAAGTTTCTTAATCCAAATTATTGTTTGAATAAACTAATTATCTTGCAATCTGTCCATGGTTAGCAAACATCAGATAGATTTCAGTGCAAATTACAATCCAGGCAACCCTGTCTTTGGTAAACAGTGAGCAGTCTGACATTAAGTATAACATGTACTATTCCACTTTCTTTGTCTCAGTGTACTGTTGCAAATATACTATTTCACCAAGCACTGTATTCTAATAAATGTAAATTGTTGCTTACAATCATCTATAACTTTCATTAAAAAATGCATACTGGTGTGCACTAACCACCATTTCTTATTAGTCTTTGTTGTTGGTGGTGTACATATTTTCTAATACATCTGTTTGGAGATGATATTATAGACTTTTGGGGCAGGTGGGATTGAAACCAGGTGTCCTGGCTCAGAGTTAGTGTCAATAGCATGCTACACTGTGGGCTTTGTTCCTGCACCTGGGTCTACAGTTTTATTTTTAAACTGAATATCGTATGTACTGCACAATACAATTTCTCATTAAAATACAGTACAGACAGTTACTTTCCTCCACTTTGTCATATTAATGTCCACTGGTCAGCCAATAGAGATATAAAGTACCAATAGACTGGCAAGAGCTCAAAACATTACATAAATCGCCTTCATATTCATTTTTTTAGAAATGTAATCTTAAACCCGTGTAGGCCCGAAACGTCAGCTTTTGTGCTCCCGAGATGCTGCTTGGCCTGTTGTGTTTATCCAGCTCCACACTTCGTTATCTTGGATTCTCCAGCATCTGCAGTTCTCATTACCTCTGCTGTCTTATAGAATCAGGTCTACAGCTGGCTCATGAGATCCTCACCTTCTCAATAAGAAGCATCCCAATGTGACTTTCAACAGAACAATATTCATATATATTTCTAACAATTTCAATCTTCCAGTATGATGATTAACATTAGTAATTGTTTCTTCCTAGTACTGATGCAAGTAGTATCAATCAATAAACAACATGGAGATTTGGGCCAAAACAGTGTTACATTTCTCTCAGTTATGTATGATAAACAAAAAAGTTTTACTGGAAATGGTCATCAATAGTTTACGATGAATCAAGTTCATGGGTGATTCAATTATACAGACAATTTTACATTTAAAAAATATGCTGGTGCTGTAATTATTTACTTCGAGTTTTCTATAAAATCACGTAAATGGTCCAAGTGTGAGGCTTCAACAACAGCGCCACCTGGAGGCTTCAAACAGACAGCTGTTCATGGTATACTGTTAATTCCCATTGGGACCAGAAAATTTTGAAAAGAAATTGAACTGCAAGTAATAGATGAGAAGATGACATAACAAGATTTCATGTTTTAAGACATTTACTGTAAGTATACTAAATGAAACGATATTTGTCTACGCTAAACATTTGTGTTATACCTTAAACGACCAAACAGAATTTTCCCCTTTTAGTTTTTGCATGAATAACAATCTTTATTTTCACAATTAGGTTTCAAAATGTCCCTTAAGCAGACATTTCCCTTCTCCCAGCACCAACTGAAAGTAATTGTTAGCTCATGAGAATTTACTTGTGTTCCTTTCCTCTCCCAGCGTGATAACTTTTAATCCCAGAACAATCTTTCACAGGGAGAGATTTTCCTAGAGATCTGCCCTTTAGTGCAAGGTCGGCATTTCAAATCCTCATGAAAGTTGGCCTTTTCAATTCAATCTGTGCTCTGCATTCCTGTTGGGTGAATCATAAAATCTTAGGCTTCTAGTAACCCAAATCTTGGCAAACTGCTTGTGATTTTCAAGCATATTTTTTAGAAAGCCCTGTCACCGTGCTATGTCACTGTGGAGTCTTAAGGACTTCCTCCTTCTCAAATCTCATCCATGTGGCAACATGAAAGTCAAGGGCCTTGTATCCAAGCAGAAATGTTGATCAGCTATTCTTTCAACTCCAATTCCTACTGTCTCTGAAATAAACAGTTTATAGTCACACTGTCTAGAATCTGACATCTTAACACCCTCCTGGGTCTTTGGAGAAAAGCAGTCAAATTACTGTAAGCACAGACACTGCCCTATTTCATCTCTAAGTGTAACCACTTTATGCATGCTTTCTAGCAAAGCAACAAGAGCCTCCGTTTAATCTTCAACAGCTACGTCACCTAGACCTATTGTTAGGCAGATTGTCAGAATAAATCACATGAACGTCTTCATTTCATCCTAAATTAGAGATGCAGTTCCAAAACATAACAATCTCTTAAATGTCATATTTTTAACAATATCAGAGATGGAAAAACAGGGCTAAGAATTACAATTGCTTAGACATTAACTTCTTCAGGCTAGTAACATTTACCATGTGTCTGCCTGACTGCATTATCAGCTGACATGTGGCTAAGATTTTCCAGTTACAGTATCAGTTAGCAACATTAACAACACAAAAAAAGGCCCATCATGAACAGGAAACCTGGCAACTTTTATTTTGTTTAATGATATTTGTGTGGGTCACTGGACCTAAGTATTTCAGGCATAATTGTATCACACACAAGTAGTTTACATGTGTGATGAAATAAATTTTAAAGAAAACTTTGATATGAAAATGCTTGCTTCACTACGTGTAATGAAAATAAAAATAAAATTACCGTACAAACATTTTAAATCTATTGTTAGTGCTACATCACATTTTGTTCTTCTAAATATTTTATAATACTACAAGTAATGAAATGATAACCAATTGTTTTGTCAAAGCTCATGGTCTCTTTAACAGCATGTCCTCTCTGTTACATCTTACTCATGCAGGATTCCTATAGTGCTATCTAGAAACTCAGAAGAAGGTGACAACAAAGCAGCTATCAGCAGCTTACTTGAGATTTCTCAGGCACTTTTCCTGTCTTCTCACACCCCACCAGAGTACAGCTCACTGTTTCCTCCCAGATCCAGCTGTTCTGAGTGCATTTGTTTTAATCAGGTGCAGGGCAGGAACTCTGTATCCTGCTGTCTTGCTTTAATTAGGAGGAGTCAAATTTTACAAATTGGCAGATTCCTCTGCTTAATCTTCACCATTTGATGAATCATTTGGTTCAAAACATGTTGGAAGAAAACAAATCTTTGTTGCCAAGTGCACAGTGTATTAAGAGCACTTACTGCAAATGATATAAATACTGTACCCTAGAACAACTTAACTTCAGAAGGATATATTTTTGCCAAACCAGATATATTAAATATACATTTCAAAATAACAACAAATGAATGGTGTATTGTGTAACCAAGTCATAATAGTCTAAGATGGACAAACAGTTGTCTTCCTTGAGATTCACCTTTAGATCTTACGCCTTTGGCTTAGCTCAGAACAATAATGTGATGATCTTCAATAGATCTTTCATCTAGTTGTACAAATATCAAAGTCTGCGTCTAAAATTTGTCTGAAATATGGAGTTTTTCAATTAAACTGGGACATTCATAAAATATGCTTTGAAATGTAACTATAATGACCGCTCAGTCTAATTACTGCTGAAATTAATTAACACCTCTTGATAGCACTGACTGCAGATGTGCACAATGGATGTGGCAAAGACCATGGTACTACCATCTAGTCTTTCTTAAGGACTTCTACACAGTATCTTTCCAACACCTTCAGGGCCCTCTGCTGGGTTAGGAGAAGCGCAACTTAATCCCAAAGGAATTTGACAACTTTTGTTTTCACACTCATTTGGGCCAAACATTCTACACTTTATTGCTTGCGTTCTCACACAACAATAAGTGTCCCTTTTCCCAGCCTTAATGTAAACATTGTTGCAACAGTAAATGTGACACGGTAAATTTATTATAGGGTTATTATGAACTTAACGAACTGGAGAATGAAGATTACACTGGTTCATTCAAATGCAAAGTCTATCAACTTTACTGTACAATTAACTTGCAATAGATAAAGCTCTCTTTCAGCACAAGTGAATTCAACAGTTACTTCAATTTCATCTCAGTTGACAACAGTAAATAGTAGGCTGTTTAATTTTGCTTGTTTTACCAATTTTAACTTCAATAAACAATACTATTTTTAACTTTAAGTAATTCACCTAGTTTTAGCTCTTGAATTCTGGCAAAATCAGGGCAATTTTAAGTATTTATATGCGATATATTTATGATACATTCTGTCTTATGACATTTTTTAAAACATTAGCTCTCAGAATATAACACTAAAATAAAACGTAGGTATTCAAACAGGAACAAGACTACCACAGAAAATTGTATTAGTTAAGGATGCAAGCTGTATTGAGACTGAGAACAAATCAAAAGTAACAAAAATACAGAATAATAGCTTCTTGTTCAAACTTACTAGAGAAAATAATCATAGCAATTGTAGAATTTAAGAAGTTACATAACTAAGCCATTTACTTTATTCATGATAAGATGTGGCAGCTGGCTGGCCCAACATTTATTGTCTATCTCTAGTTGCCTATGAGAAGGTAGTAGTGAGCTACCTTCTTAAATTGCTGCAGTCCATTTAGTATAGATACAATCACAATGCCATTATTGAACAAGTTTCTGGAATGATACTGAAGGAATAGCCACATATTTCTGAATCTGGACGGTGAGTGGCTTGGAGGACAAATTGTAGGTAATGGTGTTCCCATGTATCTGCTACTCTTATCCTTGTTTTACAGTGATTGTGGATTTGGAAGCCACTGTTGAAGGACCCTTGGCAAATTTCTGAAATGCATCTTCTCGATAACATGTACTGCTGCTACTGAGTATCAGTGGTGGAGGTGAATGTTTGCAGATATGGTATCAATCAAGTGGGCTACTTTGACCTCAATGTGTCAAGTTCTTGAGTATTGTCGGAGCTACACTCATCCAGGCAAGTGGGGAATATTTCTTCACAATCCTGACATGCTTTGTAGATTGAAGACATGCTTTTGGGAGTCAGGAGATGAGTTACTCACAATAATATCCAAAGCCTCTGTCGGAACAGTACTTATTTGGCTAGTCGAGCTCTGGTCGATGTAATCCTCTGAATGCTGATTTTTCAGGATTCAGTGATGCCATTGAACATCAAGATGTGGTATTTTAAGCCTCGCTTGTTGGAGATGACAACTGCCAGACACTTGTGTCGTGTGAATATTATTTGCCACTTGTCAACCCAAGCCTAGGTACTGTTCAGCTCTTGTTGTATTTGGCCATGGACTACTTCAATGTCCATAGAATTGCAAATGGTGTTAAACACAGCACAATCACTGATGAGTATCCCCACTTCTGACTTTGTGATGGAGGGAAAGTCATTGATGAAGCAGTTGTAGGTGACTGGGCCTAGGATACCACCCTGAGGAACTCTTGCAGAGATGACCTGGAGCTGGGTTGGCTGAGCTTCAACCATGAAAATTATCTTCCTTTCTGCCAGATATGATTCATAGAATCCCTATAGTGTGGGCACAGGCCCTTCAGCCCAACGAGTCCACTCCAAACCTCAAAGGATCTCACCAGACCCACACCCCCGTAGCCCATCTAATCTACACGTCCCTGAACACTATGGGCAATTTAGCATAGCCAATTCACCTAACCTGCATGCCTTTGCACTGTCGGAGGAAACCGGAGCACCTGGAGGAAACTTGCGCAGACACATGGAGAACCGCCAAACTCCACACAGTCGCCCAAAGGTGAAATCGAACCCAGGTCCCTGGTGCTGAGAGGCAGCACTGTTAACCACTGAGCCACCATGCCACCCGAATGACACCAACCAATGGAGAGTTTGCCCAACTCTCATTTACTCCAGTTTGGCTAGGGCTCTTTGATGCCACTTTCAGTCAAATGCAGTCATGATGTTAAGGGCAGTCACGATGTCAAGGGCAGTCACTCCCACCTCATCTCTAAAATTCAACTATTTCGTCCATGTTGGCACCAAGGCTACAATAAATTCAGCCCTGGTGAAAGCTAAATTAAGCATCAGTGAGCAGGTTATTGCTGAGAAAGTGCTACTTAATAGTACTGTTGATGATACCATTATTTTACCGAAGACTGAGAGTAGACTGAAACGGCAGTAACTGGCTGAGTTGGATTTGTCCTGCTTTTTGAGTACAGGACGTACTTGTGCAATTTACCATATGTTCAGGTTGAAGCTAGTTTTGGAACTGCAATATGACAGCTTGATGAGGGGTGCAGCAAGTTCTGGAGCACAAGCCTTCAGTACTATTCCAGGGATATTCAGTGCCCATAGCCCTGTCAGCACCCAGTGCCTCCAACCATTTCTTGACATGACGTGCAGTGAATCAAATTAGCTGAGGTTGGCACCTGTGATGCTGGAGTCCTCTGGAGGTGGCTTAAATGGGTAATTGTAAGAACATAAGAACCAGGACAGTAGGAGGCCATCTGGGCCATTCAAAATGATCATGGCTGATCTTTTCATGGCCTCAGTTTCACTTATCCACCCTCTCACCGTAAGCCTTAATTCCTTTATTGTTCAAAAGAATTATCTATCTTAGCTTTAAAAAGCACTCAATGAGGAAGCTTCAACTAATTCACTATGCAGGGAACTCCACAGATTCACTCTTTGGGTAAAGAAGTTCCTCCTCAATTCAGTCCTAAATCTGCTCCCTCTAGTTTTGAGGCTATGCCCTATTGTACTAATTCTACCCACTGGTGGAAACAACCTCCTTGCTTCTATCTTATCTATTCCCTTCATAACATTATATGTTTCTATAAGATCCCTCTTCATTCTTCTAAATTCCAATGCACACAATCCCAATCTACTCAGTCTCTTCTCATAAGTCAACCCTCTCAACTCTGGAATCAACTGAGTACCAGTGCATCCCTTCTCAAGCAAGGAGACCAAAACCACACATAGTACTCCAGTGGCCTCACAAGCATCCTATAGAGCTGCCTCCTTTTAAACTCAATCCCCCTAGCAATGAAGGGCAAAATTCCATTTGCCTTCTTAATTACCTGTTGTACCTGCAAATCAATATACTGCAATTCATGCACAAGGACATCTAGGTCCCCTCCCCACCACCCACCAGCCCCCAACCACGCACAGCAGCATGCTACCAATTTTCCATTCAAAATAGTAGTGCCATTTACTGTTATTGCGACCAAAATGGATAACTTCACATTTATCAACATTATACTCCAATTGCCAGACCTTTGCCCACTCACTTAAACTATATATATCCCTCTGCAAACTTTCAGAGTCTTCTGCGCACATTGATCTACAATTCATCTTAGTGTCCTAAACTCAAAGTCATCTATGTAAATTGTAAACAATTGCAGTCCCAACGCTAATCCATGATGCACACCATTTGTCACTGATCAACAACCAGAATAGCACTCATTTATCCTAATTCTTTGCACACTGTTAGTTAACTAATCCTCTACCCATGCTAATACATTGCCTGTAATGTCATGCACCTCTACCTCATGCCTTTGGCTCAGAACCTTGTCAAATGCCTTTTGGAAATCCAGATACACCACATGTACTTGGTCCCCGTTGTCCACTGTGCTCGTAATGCCTTCATAGAATTTGAGTAAGTTAGTTAAGCATGACCTACCTGTTACGAAAGCTTGCTGTGCCTGCACAATGGGACAATTTCTATCCGGACATCTTACTATTTCTTCCTGGATGATAGATTCAAGCATCTTCCCCACTACAGAATTTAAGCTAACCAGTCTATAATTCCCAGTTTTTTTATCCACCTCCTTTTTAAAACGTCATCCAATTGAATCTTCAGGCTGAAGATTATTCCAAATATTTCAGACTTATCTTTTTCATTGGTGTGCATGACTCTTCCATCATTGAAGATGTGGATGTTTGTGGAACCTCTTCTTCCAGTGAACTGTTTAATTGTCCACCATTCATGACTGGATATGACAGGATTGTAGAGCTTAGTTGTGGTCGGTTAATTATAGAATTGCTTAGTGTTGTCTATCACTTGCTGCTTGCGCAAGTGGGTCCGTTCTATAGCTTCACAAGGTTGACACCTCATTTTTAGGTGCTCCTGGCACTGCTTCTATCATGCCATCTTGCATTTTTCATTGAGCTAGGATTGTTCCTGGGCTTATTAAAAACTGAAAGAACTGTGGATGCTGTAAATCAGGAACAAAAACAGAAGTTGCTGGAAAAACTCAGCAGGTCTGGCATCATCTGTGAAGAAAAAATCAGAGTTAACTTTTCGGGTCCGGCGACCCTTCCTCAGAACAAGAAGGGTCACTGGACCCGAAACGTTAACTCCAACTTATTTCTTCACAGATGATGGCAGACCTGCTGAGCTTTTCCAGCAACTTCTGTGTTTGTTCCCCGAGCTTGATGGTGACAGTAGAGTGGGGGAATGTGCCAGGCCATGAGATTGCCAATTACACTGGAGTGTGATTCTGCTATGACTGATGGCCCACAGTGCCTCATGGATGCCCAGTCTTGAGTGGCTAGACCTGTTTGAAATGATCCTATTTAGCATAGCGATAGTCCCACATTGCATGTATTCTCTCAGTATTCTCAACATGAAGACGTGACTTTGTCTTCTTAAGGATGATGTGGTGGTCACACTTACTGAGATACTGTCATCCACAGATTCAACTGTGGCTGACAGGTTAGTGAAAATGAGGCCAAGTATGTTTGTACCCTCTTCCTGGTTCCTTCACCACCCACCACAGTATCTGTCTAGCAGCTATGCCCTTTAGAATTCAAACAGCTCAGTCAACAAGTCTGCCGTCAAGTCACTCTTAGCAGCGGATGTTTAAGTCCACCACCTACAGAACACTCTGTGCCCTTTTCACCTTAAGTGGTTTCAAAAGTGCTGTTCAATATGGAGGAATATTGATTCATCAGCTGTGGGTGGTGGTACATAGTAAGCGCACAAGGAGTTTCCTTGCTCATGTCTGACCTAATGCCATGGGACTTCATGTATTCTAGAGTCAATGTTGAGAATTACCAGGGCATCTACCTCATGGCTATATACCACTTGAGCCGCCATGTCTGCTGGTTCTATCCTGCAAATGAGACAGGACATATTCAAGGATGGTGGTGGCCTTGTTAGGAATGTTGAGAGTAAGTTATCACTTGAATATGACTACATCAGGCTAGTCTGAGACAACTCTCCTAATTTTGGCACTAAGCTCCAGATATTAGCAAGCAGGACTTCACAGGATTGATAGGGCTGTGCTTGCTTTAGTCAATGTTAGGTTATTGATTCAGTTTCATTCGTTTTGCTGGAATCTTTCCAGCCTAGAGTAAACAATGGTAAGAGAGTTGTGAAAATGTAGCACCATCATAAATATGAGATTCTCAATGTTAAAAAAAGTCCAATTTTTCACCTACAGTATTAATGGAAAGAGGCCTATTCAAAATGGATTTGCAATCATTATTATCTAATCTTGCCTCACCTATAAGCAGTTTCCTATTCTCCTATAAATTGGAGAGAAATTGGATGGCGACGTGGTATCAAAGTATGAATGGGAACCTGGTGGCTCCGATCTATAGCTTGCACTTCCAGCCTTCATCTTGGCCAGCATTTCTCAACATCTGTGGGCATGGTCCTTGGGCAGTGACTGCCTGCAGCCCCCTACATCCACAGGGGTGAGAATAGGACATGCACCACCTCACCACATCATTATGGCACAGCTGTGACCTGTCTTTAATGCAGTTCACCGGCTCAATACTCGATTTGGAACTCACTCACACCTTAAAAAGCAATGCTGCTGCCAGCTGAGTTCATGCCGAAAGACAGACACCCTTCTGATGCAGCAGAACAAAAAGCTCTTCACTTGCTCACTCAAATTGCGATTACCTGGATGGTCACAACATTTCTGTCTAACCTCGCTTTGATTTTTGGATGTTTGTGCCTCATTCAGAACTTGCAAGGTCACATTACACCTGCCTTGCCTTACCTTGTAACGCTGACATAAAACCAGTCAGTCAGTCTGTCTTGGTTGTCAGCAGTGATAAGTCAAGGGGTTAAACATGTTGCTGTACAGGATGTGCTACATCACTATCACACCCAAAAGCAGGAGCTAGAGTGACAAAAACACTGAATGTGCTTCAACCAAATGGCCATGTCTCAAACTCTGAGCTTCAGCAAAATAGAGCTGTGCAGCTTCAGGTGCAACATGCCAGCCAGGACTTAATTAACACTCAGTTCCACAGAAACTGAAGTGGGTCAAATGATCATTCATTGACTGGATTATTGATGTTGCTTAAAAGGCAATCATCTCCTGTTTAGTCCCGGAAGTAAATGCAGTGTTTTTACTTGTTCTTCCCTTGTTGTCCTGTTGTTTAATAAAAGTTAACTTTCACAACTGTTGGAAGACTTTACAACATAGGATGGAACAATGACAAGATGTTATGCAATGCTGACTGTTACAGAAAGTGTAGCAATTCTTCAGACACCTTTTTAACATGGTACAGTGCTGGGATAGGTAGCCCCCGCAGCTTCATTCATGTAGCTGTAGTTACAAAGGCAGTCGATCAGATAGGTTGGTAATGTAAAGTGGCAATACGTTTATGACTGTGATTGTTTATTTCCAGTGAAGTGTCACTCGTATTACTTACGTGCTAATTTCATTCCCACCACATGTACTGTGAAGGCTTTTTCTGGATGGTTTCACCCAGTACACAGCTGGTCTTTAAATATAGCACCAGTGGCAGAAATCCCAAGAACACTTCTATCACTGATGAGTACAATACAGCATGAAGTGGTGCTGCAGAAGCAGGGTGGATGCACAGTGAGATGAACAATGGAGAATTACATGAAATAGCTCTCTGAGCTCATGGAAAGAAACCACAATGAAGCTTTCCAAAATTGGCACTTTGTCAATTTTTGGTGAACTTCAGCCCAATGATTTTGATTATCATTTGTAAAGGTAGTTCAAACTGGCTTAAAATTCATAAATCCCCAAGGATATTTGGTATATATTGAAGATCCCAAGTCAGTTGAGGGTTATGATGCTGACAGTCATCATAACGGAGGCAATAAATACAGTGATGGCCCACCAGTTTAGAAATGAATAATTTGGAATTTTGATTCATGCAGGGTTAGAAAAGAGTTTATTTTTTCCCTACAGCTGTTAAGACAAGTTATATATTATTAAGAGAATCTGTACAGCTTTCAGAAAGGAAATGGATAAATATTTGTAAAAGAAAAATACTACAGTACATGGAAATGGGATTAAGTGAACAGTTCTGTCAGTGAGCCAGCACAATCATGATTAACCAAATAACCTCCTTTGTTACCATAATATAATTGTGATTCCCTGCAAAGGACATGCATACTAAATTACAACCTGGCACTGAAAAGCTACATTTTCCAATGAGAACGGCAATTAAAGAATTAAAGACTTTATCTTGTAAATTCTGTTGATATATGATAGAAACATGAAGAATAACCACATGGTGGAGGCACCAGGGTGCAAGTGAAATAGGAATAAAGCTGAGTTTAACATTTTTCTTGAAGATATATGGAATCACGTTATGATGCAAAGCCAATAAACTGCTGTGCAAACATGTGAAACCACTTTATTCGCACATTGTAAGTTGATCATAATCCTTGGGTCCATATTTGGTTGAACAGAGTACAGTCATATTAAAGTACAGTAGGTAAGTAGTTAGGACAACAAATGAGAACATGAAACTTACAAGAACATTTTAAAGAATCCCACTAAGACTGCTTCACTTCCTCTAGATTGTACACGACTGGCCAATTAATTCCTGATTGGACTTTAACAAAATAATGAATAATTTGATTCAAACTAAGAAAGACAGATAGTGTACAAAGTAACAGCGGAAAATGATCAAATAATTTGACTTAAGCTATTTAGTTAAGAGTAGACTGAATTGTCCTTTTAGAGAGAAAGATGTCTTTACCCATTGTCAACTCCTGCCCTCAACCAACACAACCAAACAAGAGCTTAATTGGTCATACAGCTTGATCTATGCTGTGTGCAAAAGTCGGCTGTCAATGTCTTCTTGCAGAGACTCAGCTTCCAAAAGTAATTTAGAATTGAAATGATTCAAGGTACAAGAAGGACACAACATGCAATATAAATCACAAAATCACGAGTGTTACAGCGCAGAAGGAGACCAGTTTATTGTATCTGCATTCGCTTGTTAATTGATCATCATTAATGGGTGTTAATCTCCTGCTTTCTCCCCGTACTCTTGCACATTATTTTTATCCAAATAATCATCCAACGCTTTCCTGAATGTGTCAATTGAACCTGCTTCACCACATTTCCAGGCACTGCATTACATATCCTAACTGACTGAAAATATTTTTCCTCATTTAACCCTTTTGTCATTCTCAGACTATCTTGAATCTACGCCCTCTTGTTCATGTTCCTTTTATAAATATAGGGACAGATTTTGTAAAGACACAAAGTTCTGTTATGGAAGACATCTGCAGGGCTCATTTATGAATAGATTTATGGGGAAAAAATTAGCATGAGGTCACAGTTTCAATAGAAGACCAATTTGTGACACATCTGTGAGGGGCTCAATGTCCTTTACAAACTGTAATGACAAATATTGTTGCACTAAATTACATAGTAGGTCACTAGATATGTTTGGCAAGCTGTAGAGAAAGTAAATTTCTTATTCCTGGACTCCCATGCAATCCAAACATTTCGTAACATTGGCCTATTCTACGTCAATAGTTTATCCTTGGAAACATCTGTAAAATGCGTTGAGGCTATCGCCCCTGCACAGGTCACAAGAGTCGTGTAAGAATTTCTTTGATTGTTTTTGTTTGTTAGTACTCATTCACAGGCTATAATAGAATTTACTACATATTCGTGGCATCGACCATTCACGGAGTAAGTAAAGCATAAACTATATCCACTGTAAAGCTACTCTAATCTGCTCTGTGCCAGCAATAAGAGCTGACATTACTCACGCAAAAGCCCCACCTACAAAATCATGAAGGAATTACCCAAACCATTTATTCTTTTGATGATGGCAAGTGATAGGTCAGCTTTACTTCCAATATGCAAGAAAAGAAAATTTATGTTGAATCATGGGCAGGTTTGTTAAGTGTGTCTACAGTAAACTTGATACAGATTACCTTTACACACACAGGAATATCACAGCTATTAAAAAGACAATGCTCATTCTCTCATAAGTTATTAATTTCAATAGATTTCTGCAATGGAAGGGCAATGTTCAAACCCATAATGCCACCCAATTCTGGCTAATGAATTGACAGCATCTTGGGCATAAGCACGGAGATTTGACTTGGATGCAAGAGATGTATTACCTCAAGGTTTTAAATATCAACCTACAATTTATGGTATTATCATAGAATCGTAGAAACTTAAAGCCCTTAAAGAGAGAGGCCATTCTTGCTCAATGTATCTGTGCTAACTTTTTAGAAGCTACCTAGTTAGCCACATACCCTCTTGCTTCCTCACAGATTTTTAATTTCTTTTCCCTTCAAGAATCTACCAATTCACTTTCAAAAGTTATTACTGAATCAACACTGTCAGGCGGTGCATTTAAGATCGTAACAACTCAGCGTCCTTAGGGCTACAAGGGGGATAAAGTGGGAAAGTTGGATGTTCAACCATAATCTATTGAATGGCAGAGCAGGCTCAAAGGGCAAAATAGCCTTCTCTATTTTTTAACCTTTCTATGAAAATGCTTTCCTGCATCAATTCTGATTCTGGAGCCTTTTGTCTTAAATTTATGTCCCCTGGCTATCGTCTGTTCTGTCTCTGGAAACAGTGTTGATTTATTTACTCAAAGTCATTTAAGTATTTCAGTACCTCTACTAAATTTACCATCAATATACTTTAATCTGAAAAGAACAACTCAGTTTCTCTAATCTCTCCAGGTTTTGCATCCACAGTCCAATTTCAATAAAACTCCTTACGCTCTTGATCTTTAAGGCCTTGACATCTTTTCTAAAGTGGGGTACTCAGAATTGGTCACAACATTCCAGTGAAGGCCTAAACAGTGTTTATAATACAAAAGCATAATTTTCTTGCTTTTGTTCAGTGTGCATCTCAGTCTCTAAACTTGTCCTGCCACCTTCAAAGATTTGTGCAGCCATATGCTTACATTTCTTTGTTCTTGCACCCCTTTAAAATTGCATACATTTTATCAATCTTTCAACAAGGGTGAATCGCTGGGTTGAATTTTCCCAATTTTTTTGTGAACTGTTTTTTCAAGTGAGATTCATGGCAGCATTGGCCATGTTGACTTTTCAAATGCAATCTTCTCCTCTCCATCTCATTCATTGTGCAACTGGCCTCTTTCGCACCTATCTAATGGAACTGTGCAGCAGGAAGGTGGAAGTGTTTGACACTGCAGAATCTTTACAATATTCATTCCGTTGGTGCCATATTAAAGAAGACAGGAACAGCCCTTCGCACTGTGATGCTCCACTGTTATTACTGACAGCAATGCCCTGAAAGGGAAGCTGGCACTACACTCTGCTACCAGTAATCTGAAGGTGATGGATGAAGCTGTGTAAAGGAGGGCCACCGTTTTTTCCCCAGCAGACTGCCAAACAATCCCACCAGACTCAGCCAACCTGGATCGAGATGGTTAGATGCTACCATTTTCTCTCTGCTAGTTCACACTCAAAGGGTCACCATTCTTTCTCATTCTGCCACTACACATGTCTCTTGCCAATGCTCATGGAGTACAGCTGTCACAGCTACACCCATCATGGTCACTTAAGGGCCCTCAAACCCTGATCTTCCAAAGCTGCTTACTTCTCATCTACTGTTTGGTCACCTTCTCAAAGAACTCAATAAGGATTGTGAGGCACGACCTTCCCTTCACAAAACCGTGCTGACTATCCTTAATCAATTTATTCTTTTCTAGATGATTATAAATCCTATCCCTTATAACCTTTTCCAACACTTTACCAACAACTGAGGTAAGGCTCACTGCTCTATAATTACCAGGGATGTCTCTACTCCCCTTCTTGAACAGGGGAACCACATTTGCTATCCTCCAGTCGTCTGGCACTATTCCTGTAGACAACGATGAGTTAAAGATCAATGCCAAAGGCTCGGCAATTTCCTCCCTGGCTTCCCAGAGGATCCTAGGATAAATCCCATTCGGCCCAGGGGACTTATCTATCTTCACCTTCTGAAGGCTTTCTAATACCTCTTCCTTGTGAGCCTCAATCCCACCTAGTCTAGTAGCCCGTATCTCAGTATTCTCCTCGACAACATTGTCGTTTTCGAGACTGAATACTGTTGAAAAATATTCATTTAGTGCTTCCCCTATCTCCTCTGACTCCACAAACAACTTTCCACTACTATCCTTGATTGGCCCTGATCTTACTTTTGTCATTCTTTTATTCCTTAAATACCTATAGAAAGCCTGAGGGTTTACCCTGATCCTATCTGCCAACAACTTCTCATGTCTCCTCCTGGCTCTTCTGAGCTCTCTCTTTAGGTCTTTCCTGGCTACCTCGTAGCCCTCAAGCGCCCTAACTGAGCCTTCACATCTCATCCTAACATAAGCCTTCTTCTTCCTCTTGAAGAGAGATTCCACCTCCTTCGTAAACCACAGCTTCTGCGCTCTACAGCTTCCTCCCTGCCTGACAGGTACATACTTACCTAGGACACACAGGAGCTTTTCCTTGAATAAGCTCCACATTTCTAATGTGCCCATCCCTTGCAGTTTCCTTCCCCATCCTATGCTCCCTAAATTTTGCCTAATCTCATCGTAATTGCCTTTCCCCCAGCTATAACTCTTGCCCAGTGGTATACAACCTATCACTTTCCATCACTAAAGTAAACATACCAGAATTGTTATCGCTATCACCAAAGTGCTCACCTACTTCCAAATCTAACACCTGGCCAGCTCATTGCCCAGTACCAAATCTAATGTCGCTTCGCCCCTTGTTGGCCTATCTACATACTGTGTCAGGAAGCCCTCCTGCATACACTGGACAAAAACTGACCCATCTATAGTACTCGAACTATAGTGTTCCCAGTCAATATTTGGAAAGTTGAAGTCCCCCATGACAACTACCCTGTCTCTCTCACTCCTATCAAGAATCATCTTTGCTATCCTTTCCTCTACATCTCGAACTATTCGGAGGCCTATAGAAAACTCCCAACAGGGTGACCTCTCCTTTCCTGCTTCTAATCTCACCCCATACTACCTCAGTTGACGAGTCCCCAAGCATCCTTTCTGCAACTGTAATACTGTCCTTGACCAACAATGCCACACCTCCCCCCCTCCTTTTACCATCTTCTCTGTTCTTACTGAAACATCTAAATCCCGGAACCTGCAACAACCATTTCTATCCCTGCTCTATCCATGTCTCCAAAATGGCCACAACATCGAAGTCCCAGGTACTAACCCATGCTGCAAGTTCACCCACCTTATTCCGCATGCTCCTGGCGTTGAAGTAGACACACTTCAAACCAACTTCTTGCTTGCCGGTGCCATCTTGCGTCCCTGAAACTTTATTTTGGGCCACCCTACTCTCAATCTTTTCTATACTCGAACTACAATTTTGGTTCCCATCCCCCTGCTGGATTAGTTTAAACCCACCCAAATAGCCTTCGCAAATTTCCCCCCCAGGATATCGGTACCCCTCTGGTTCAGGTGAAGACCATCTTGCTTGTAGAGGTCCCACCTATCCCAGAAAGAGCCCCAATTATCCAAGAATCCAAAAGCCTCCCTTCTGCACCATCCCTGTAGCCACATGTTCAACTCCTCTCTCTCCCTATTCCTCGCCTCACTAGTATGTGGCACGGGCAACAAACCAGAGACACGCAACCACACAAATATATTACCTCACCTACTCACCAGTCCAGTGTCCGCTCCTGTTCAGCGTACCTCCGCCTATTCACGAGGTAAGCTTTTTATAAATTCAAAAACAGTGACTCACCGGCTTCCCAACAGGCTCCTGCTCCAAGCTCCCGCTCGCGCTGCTGCTCAACCAGAAATGGAAGGCACCGACACTCGAGGTAAGTTCTGCTGGAACTCTGGGTCTGACTGTGGCCAGACCCCATGTCTGACTATGGCAGTATCACAACTGACCACAGTCTGTCTTGACAGCACAAAGAACAATTTCCCTTTGCCCTTCACACATCACCAATTGGATGAAACACAAGCATGTGCTTACTACTTAGGCTGGTGACATATGCTGTTGGTGTGACATGGATGTGACATAGTGACATGGATGTGACATAGTGGCATAAAGCAAAATGCCCATCCACTTGATTGTTCAGTGCCATGAGAAGCTGCCACCTTTCCCTTTGGGATTAAAAAAAATAAAGCCAGAGAAGTTGGCTAGGAAGCACAGAGTGAATTTCACTAAGAAATGAAGCTCAGAGCCATAACATTATCCTGTTTAGACGCATGAAATATGTGTGGCCCTGTATGCTAAATGACTGGCAAAAGCATTTAACTTACAAGTGTCCTTGAGTGCCAAAATGGAGTTCCAAAGGGCTGAAGTGGCATACAAATTGGTCCAAAGGTGGGCATGATTATGTGCTAAGACTGGTGGTTGGGCATTGTTGACTTTCTGGGATGGAAGATAGAAGAAGACAGTATCCAAGGAATTAAAGTCGCAAGAACAGAGTTGGATGAAGGCCCGAAGAAGCAAGCAGCGAGCTGCTGCTGCCAGTTACTGCTCTGGCTTTTGTGTTAGGAATTGATGCAGTGTAGCTTAGAAAGCTAACGGAGAATTGGGAGCTGCACAGAAATGAAGTGTGCTTAGCTGACAATGAAATGTAAATACATCAAGTAGTCATCACTAGCAAGATTCTGAACTCATTGTTTAAAATTTAAGGGCAAGATTGGAATTTTTTCTCAATGTTAAAAATCTGATTTTTTTTTTACTTTTGCCACATTTTTCCAACTTTCATACTATTTAAGGAAGCAGAAAATTCCACCTATTGTGTTAAATTTAATTCCCCATGTGTCATCATCTCCACCTGAAGTCTGTTATTATCTCACTTTTTGTTTACGAAATTAAAACAAATTCCACTTTTTGAAATAGCAAAATGCTTTTAAGCTGAAAGCAAAAATAGGATATATTATCAAATTGGTCAAAATGTAAAGGAATTGCTATACGATACACATTAGCACTCAGGAAATTAAGCAAGGAAGGGCAGGAGAGCTAATAGGTTACAAATTACAAGTTTTGGCTAAACCAAAGGAATCAAAAGTCAGGTCATGTGAGTTATAACAGTGTCTAATAATAATGTCTTCAGTGAGATGGAATCAGCAGTTTTCCTTCTTGCAGGTAAATGTGGGTTTATTTTCAACTGCAACATGGGGACAGAGATAGAGGGTCTGAAACAGACTACCAGCTCAGTATGGAATTCTGCAGTCTAGAGGTCAAACAGCAACTGACTTAGAATACGAGAATTGTATATTTAAGCAATTTAATCAGTTTTGATTTCAGTCATGTGATAAGAACAGACACTTCTGTTCCCATCTCAGTGGGCTAATTGGAAGCTCATTAAGCTAGCAGTATTGTTTTAGATCTCCAATTACAGTTTCCATTGTGAGGTTAAAAGTAATATAAAAACTTCAGCACTCATTTTAACGTAAAGGGAAATTAGGTTTTCCTTTGTCCAAAACTGACTGGAAACAGCACATCTCCAAATCCTACGTGTAAGCTTTAGCTGGATCATCTATGCAATGCAGGGGGCCCAGAAGCTTCTAGAGATACAATCATGTGATCAGCCATTTTGTGAGTCCAGGTGAGTTATCCATTCCTAAAAGAAACGGAATTTAAACCTGAAAAAATAGAATAGTGTTCTTTAGAATATCTCTCATGCAAATATTCATTCTCATCATGTTTTTTTCCCAGTCCTGCGTAGATCTTACACTTCTCTAACACTACATCCAGCAGTGTCTTACGCTCTCACCCAACCATCCTCCCCTTTTCACTTTCTTTCTTCTTTATTTCAATACTGTTTGCCTCTTCATTTACTACCTTCCTAAATCGATTCACCTCTTAAAAAAAAGTCATCAAGGCAATTCTCAGCGTCCCATACACCCAGCAGTGATTCCAGCTGTTCCTCAAGTTTGGTCAGCTGGAGGCACTTCCTGAACACATGGTTATCCAAGACACATGAAGCAATCTGGAGCTGTCACTTGGCACAGGAATTGTAGTCAACAGATCTTAGCTGTTCCATCATTTTATTTAAAAGGACAGTTGTGCTATGTTTAATACTGGTATTCACAACTTCATTTTCATTTTACCTTTTGTATCTAATTTATTTATTTCCATATTCACTGTTACCCATTGAATAGAATCTTATTGTTCCATGCACCAAATTCCCATTTTAAAATACCCAATTCAGTTTGTTTTTACCAAGTCCAATGCTCAAGCTTTGAGCTCTTCCAAATTTCCTTCTAATACATAGCCTACTGCAACTCTCCAGTTACAAATATTTATTATTCTCTTGCCTGTTTGTTGGTTCTGTGGTGTATAGCCTCAAAGTCTTACAATGTTCAGCTGTTTTTCCATTTATGCAAAACATAAAATAATTTCATATTTTTCAGCTTTTACCCTGATAAATATTTGTCATGTATATTTACCATAATAAGATGATTTAAAGTTGAAGCTGTATAGCACATTACAGGTGTACATAACAATCTAAAGTTAGAGGCTGCCCATATCAAATTTACACAAAGGATGTGTTTTCACTGTTTATTGCAAAGGAAGTGTATCTCAGTAAAGGAAGGATACTCTCAATAAATAAGGAAATAAGGTTACAGGATGTGTACATGTGCTTTCTATTAACGATGAGTACAGTTAAAACAACAGGCAATACAGGACACAGTGCAACAGATAGGATTGTGCCTCCTATAGGTATACAAGCACAATACTCACCAATAATTCTTCTCATTATTTTGACAGTGTGTCATACAATAGATGAATCTCAAATAATTTAATGGAACATAATTACTCCCCAAAATTACAGATTTGGCATAAAATTGCCACAATGAAAACCAAACAATCAATATTTCATGATATCTTTTCAGTGCATAAGCAAAATCATCAGCTCATATCCAAAGTCACTAGTTTCCAAAAAGATTTACTGAGATTAAGATTCCATATTTCTGCAACTGTCCAATTGAAATTACAAATAACACATACAATTTTCAAAGAAAATTATCAAGTCAACATTCTTGTTATAAGAAAAACACAAAAAAAGTAATTGATTAAATACTAAATCATTTTCTAGCCTATTTTAGAATGGCTTATAAATCTGTAGTGAGGGAAACATAAAATTAACAGATAACTAAACCAGCTTTCTGCCATGCTTTTCATGATCTTACATTTACCACGGGGCACATTCTAGACACAATTGTTGAGAAAGTGGATGACATGAGAACAGCAGTAAATATACCAATAAATGTGATAATAAACTAAAAACTGAAGTGTTGTTGCTCAATATTGCATGATTTAGGTTTCTGAATTCATGGGATACCATCTTTTCATCTTTAAATTTAAACCAAACATGTCTCAGGACATATGACCCTGAATGCGTTAATAAAACCATCCATTATTCCCTATTATAAAATCATAGAATTGTTAGAGTCACAGCACAGATGGAGGGTATTTGACATATTGGGCTGGATTTTCACATTCTTTTAGACAGGGCTATTTTCGGTAAGCTTCATGATGGGTGTTCAGTCATGACTCACAGCGGGTTTTCTCACACTGGCTTCCACTCCTCACCTTATTAGTTATGCAGCTGGCCTCTTTGGCATCCTCCTTACGCAATTACATGGCAGCAGAGCCAAAATTTCCACTGTTACCAGGACCTTTCTGATTAAGCTAACGTTTGCTGGTGGTAAATGTAATTCCCAGCTGTAAACCACTTCTGATCCTGTAAGCCAGGAGTCACTTTGCAAATTACTGTTTTAGTTAACTGAAATGGCTCAGATAGAGAAGCTGGCACCTCGCTGTCTAGGTAAGAACGTGGAGTTCCTGATAGTTGGGGTGATTGAGAGGAAGGCCAATATCTACTTCAGTGGACCATTAGAGAAGGTCGAGGCATCTAACAGAGCTTGCCATGAACACAGATAGTGGCCCACATCAGTGCTATCTCCAGGATCAGGCAGGACACACAACAGTGCAAAACAAAAAGGTCAGTGACTTTCTGTACTCCACCAGGGAAGTGCCACCATCATCCTTCTGCTACCTCTCTTTCATTCTAGAGAGGCTGGTGCGCATTAAGTGAGTGAGCATGGAGAAATGATGCTAAGAACAATTAAATGTACCTTGTGTAGAGCTGGCTGAAGTTCTTTGTGTACTGATTAGATTAGATTCCCTACTGTGTGAAAACAGGCCCTTCGGCCCAACAGGTCCACACCGTCCCCTGGAGCATCCCCCGATAACCCTCACACCTCTGAACACTACAGGCAAATTTAGTATAGCCAATCCACCTAGTCTGCATATCTTTGGGCTGTGGGAGGAAACCGGAGCATCTGGAGAAAACCCACACAGACACGGGGAGAATGTGCAAACTCCACACAGTTACCAGAGGCTGGAATCGAACACAGGTCCCTGGCGCTGTGAGGCTGCAGTGATAACCACTGAGCCACCATGCCACCCTAAGTAGCTTTGCAGAGGAAACAGAGTCCAATGTCTCCCTCAAATCCAAAGTAAAGTCCTGATGGGCTGAAGTGAATTCTGAGATGGCCTGCAATCAGCCA
Source organism: Stegostoma tigrinum (assembly GCF_030684315.1). NCBI lineage: Eukaryota > Metazoa > Chordata > Chondrichthyes > Orectolobiformes > Stegostomatidae > Stegostoma > Stegostoma tigrinum. The sequence goes on along the minus strand of NC_081355.1, from coordinate 14,696,467 downwards.
TAAAGTGGTGAGACATGTGGTTTGCTGACGTCAACTCTGGTGGACTAAAGGTAGAAGAGAGCGTTGTCCACGGAGCGTTCAAGGTCATGTTGGTGGAAGGGCGTTAAAATAGAGCCTGGAGAATTAAGTAGCAAAACGCCAGGTAACCACTCTGACTTTCAAGTCAGGAACTGTCAATAACTAGATTCTCAGGAGAGAAAAGGGAGAATTGCAGGCTGTGCATAAATATAGTGAGTTAAGACATTAATTAAATTCAAATCATTGGAAATAAGGTAGTTGTTGTTTATCAGCAAGATTCTGATCTTGCCATTGAAACCTTAATAGGAAAATCAGAATTTCTTTGACTCACATCAAGAATCAGGTTTTTACATTCTTGCCATATTTTCCCACAGTTCACATCATTGCCCATGTCGCTCAAGACATGGGAAAATTCCATCCATTGTGTAAAACCTTACTCTACTATAAAACAATTCCTGTGCTGCTATTCCCCCATCCTTTCCCTGCATCCCTGCACAATCTTCCTCATTAAATGTTTAAAGTATTTATAAAATATAGACATTACAGCAGAGGGGTTATTCTAGCCCTTGTGTAAGTACAGTCAAATGTCATCTCCTAGAAATTGATCCATATCCCTGGAAATTAAGGGACTTCAATTACATACTATGACACCTTTTAAACTGAGTTGTGGGTGTCTGCCTATTCCACCCTTTCAGGGAAGGCAATGACCTGGTGGTATTAATGCTGGACCGTTGATCCAGAGATGCAGACGATGTTCTCAGGACCTGGGTTCGAATCCCACCACAGGAGATGGTGGCATTTGAATTCAACAAATACCTGGAATTAAGAGTCTAATGATGACTGTGAATCCATTGTCAACTGTTGGAAAAACCCATCTGGTTCACTAATGCCCTTTAGGGAAGAAAGCTGCCATCCTTACCTGGTCTGGCCTAGATGTGACTCTAGACCCACAGCAATGTGGTTGACTCCTAACAGCCCTCTGGACAATTAGGGATGGGCAATAAATGCTGCATAGCCAACAACACCCTCATCCCATGAATGAGTAAAGAACAAAGTGAGTTGAACCACATATCGTCATCTGGATGAAAATGATATTTATGACCTCCACTCTAATCCTTTTACTAATCACTTCAAATCTGCAAACTCTAGTCACTAATCCCTACAGTAAGGGAAATGGGTCCGTTCCATCTACTATATCCATGCTCCTCAATCTTGTACAGTTTAATCAAAGCATACGAGTGTAAAGTGTTAAACCTGATTGAGCAAACTAAAGACAGTCATATGATACTTAAGTTTCAGAAATCAATATATCACTGATAATTCTGTACTGTACCACAAATATACAGTGACTTAAATTGATCAATTATAATCTGAAACAAATTGAACATGCAATATATTAAACAACAAAAGATAACATTTGTCTTCATTCAGTTCCTCACTTCATATTAGGCCAGATTTCAGAGGAGACATTGTTACCTTCTGAAAGTGACCTCAGCATCAGAATGTCTGATGTACAGATTAGTATGGAAATCCTGATATTGAGGGGTTCCAATACAAAAAAGAGCAGAGTTCTTACAGGTCGACACCATGATGGGGGAAGGAGTCTTTCCCCCTTTGACACTATTTGTTTGTTCCCTACCATTTCTTTTCAGTAATTATTGTAATTTCTTTGTTTAATTAGTCAACTGGATAAATTGAATTTAATTAAAGCTAATTTTACCAGCAACTTTTCGTCATGTAGAAGCACACTGGGATGGTGGGGAGCGGGTTTCACAGGGTTTGGTCCTGGACAGGGATTGAGGAGATTGTGGTTGAGGAGAACCCCTGCCCCAGATTTTGTGATCCATCAACAAATCAACCAGACAATGTCATCCACAACCCTCCCTGGAGCCACCCCCACAAAAAAAATCCAGGAACCCCTGGTCCTGTCAACCAGATAGTAGTCAACTCTCTTTGGCAGGACATCCTCCCAAAGGCAGGAGAGCAAACATGCCTCCAATCAATTAATGCTCAATGAATACTTGTTACACAATTTTCAAGCAAGGTTTTTAACACTGATGTGATTGATACAATGAGGAGTTGGTTAGCTCAGTCAGCTAAATCATTGGTTGGTGATGTAGTGATGTCAAGTGTAGGGTTAAATCCCCAACCAGCTGAGGTTATCATAAGGAAGTCTCAGTCTCTCCTTGCCTGAAGTACGGTGACCCCCAGGTTAAACCACCGCCAGCTGTTTCTGTAATGAGGGAGCAGTCTAATGGTCTGACAGAGGTGAATTTACATTTACTTTACTGGTAGATACCACTAAATGCTCATGAGGTTGGACCCTGAAAAGCATTTTTTATAGTTGTGAACTGTTGTTAAATAGTTGCATGAGAATTTTAAAGCAGTTTAAAAATATTTGATAAATCTTTTCAGAATATCTCACCTACCTTCACGCCATGTGAGTCTGTATGCCCTAATCTTTTATTTGCACTAAGCCAGCATTTGTTAAAAAAAGTTGTTTAATTTCAGGATATTGTTTCCTGTTTAGGAAGGAGGCAATGCAGAGGCATGTCTGTGAAAATGTTTTAATGCTTGAACAGTCTGATGATCATGCAATTCTTTACACTGGGAGGGCCAGTGAAGAATGCCGTTACTGCTGCATGATTTTGCTGCTGAGTAGACACTTTAATCAACAACTTAATAAACATGCACACAATTCATAACATAACAATGTATAAGGTCAGATTTAAAAAAAGTGTACCTGATCAGCCTTAGAATTCAAGAACGGTATATGGTTTACTACCTGTATCCCTAGGTAGAGCAAAATAAAAAAAGGAAAGTACTCCAGATGCTGGAGATCTGAAATAAGGAAGCCATATTTAACTCAAAATGTTATTTCTGTTTCTTTCTCCACAGATTCTTCCAGATTTGCTTGAGTTTCTCCAGCACTTTAATTTTTATCCCTGTGTATAGTACTGGCCAGTGACCCTATCGCTAGGTTTCTTTTGATATTCTCCACTCCTGCTATTGATTCTTCCTAAATTCATATAATGGCTTTGAATCAATGTCCTGCCACAATTTTGCACATTGAATTCTTCATGCCAGCACTGTCGAAATAAGTGAAAAACCTGATGTATTTAATAAGTTTGAACATTTGTTTTGTCAATGCTCTGGAACGGAAATATGTTCTTTCCTGAATATTTGCATTCAGCTCCAAAGGCTGCCCATCTCCCTTAGGTACCTTGTAATCTTTTATCTTCAACTGATTGTTCTTTTCAAAGAATGGCTGGATTAAATCCAGGGATCCCTGTGATCTTTAAATTATTGCATTAATCGTTTAAACTTATGTTCTTTGTATGAAATGTACCAACTCAAAATCGAGAATCTGATTTACAGCTCATTCAAATGAATGTAACTTAATAGCAACAGAAAAATAATTATCAGGACTGCTTCAATTAGTACCCTTTTTTAAAATTTCATTATTTTATTTTGAAAATATACTTTTTTTGGTTTGGACAGTGAGAATTGACAGCTTTATCGGGTAAACATGATGGTTGTTTTTCAATCTGATAGTGAAATCAGCTGCAAAATTAAATCAATGGGTAAACATTAATTCAGGGCATTTCAAGAATCCAGGTATTAAAACTACGTAAATGAAATTAAGCACATTCAATTTGTGTCATCAAGCTCCCCCAAAGCCTATCCTGGGCCAACATCAAGGCTCAGGAGCAACTAAAATCATTTTAAACTAATATCCTACCCAGTGGTCTTTAACCTTGAGTTTTCAGGCCTAACACACCATTCTGGAATCTCTCTGATCAACAGTGTAAGATGAAGTGCCCAGAGATGTGAAACAAGATTCCACTGTATAAGTCAATTACACTGTCTGGATTTTAATTCATGCAGCTTTTCCACTCTGGCCTAAGATCTCTTGTAATGATAAGTGAAAACAAATCAGCTGCTGCCAGAAAAGCAATGCAGCCTCCCAGTCAAAAATCATGCCAGGAGAAGGATGAGTTTACAACCTCTTCCACCCTGGATGAATGCCCACCCCATCCTGCCTTGTCTGACCAAACACAACTGACAACACACCTACCCCAAGCTATTGTGACCCTCACATTTGACCCTTCCACATTCTATCGCTTGCAATAGCCAGAATAACTGGCCATTGCTGGAATACCCAAGAACATAACGGCATCTCATTTTCCAGGAGACAAAAAGCCCATATTAGGGCAGAAAGCATAAAGATGGGTAGTGGGCTGCCTGATATTCAGCTCCTCAGTCTTTATGAGGAGATGAGTATCCTGACTTTCATCACACTAAACCACTGAGTGGTTGAGACCAAGCCTCTAGGCTGATATTGGAGGCAGCCTTTAAGTTGCTGGACAGGGACATCCCGACCAAAGGCCATCTCCCTTGATTTGGCTGAAGGCTGCTAGCCACATTCCTGGCTGTGTGTATATAGCACAGCATTAGAGTAGTACAATGAGCCTGTTACCTTTCACTGAAGGACAAGGTGCAAAAAGGCAAGGCAGGAATGCAGTTCACATCCAGATAGACTCAGATTGAATGAGTGCTAAGAAAGCAACGAAACAGCCAAAAGACAAGGCTGATCCAGGCATTGAGCTGGGTGCACATCCATGAGTGCAAAGCATCCTTGCTGCAGTTGCATCTAGAGGCATAACATTAAATAATGCCATAGAGAGATCAGAGTTGTGCCAGGTGCTTTCTTAGAGATTGACACATGTCAGATGTCAATGTCAGTGAACACAGGGTGCATGTGGCCGGTGCCAATGGAGTTGTGTCTGGTGTTCAACATGAAGGCCCTCTGGAGCAAGGTGAGAGCTGATATGGTCAGGTACCTGCTATGATTTCCATGTCAATAATTCTTAGCACCCATGCAGTGGGTGGTATGATAAAATATCCATATTAATAAGGCAAGATGCAGAACTAATAAGATCTTTAACAGGCAATAGTGCTCAATTCATTTCAACTGACTGCTGTCATGCAAAAATCTTGTCTTGACACCAGGAACAAAATTGGAATTTGTAACAAGTTGCTCCTGATATCAAAAGAGGCATCAATGACTAACCAAGTGATTCTACCATATTACTTAAGGCAGCTCTCTGTCATTGTTTGGACCTGATAAGATTCTCCCCATTGTTGTTTCTAAAATTGAAAAATATTCAGAGTTAATATTAAGAAAGTAAAAGTGCTTTAAATTTTGTGGTAATTCTTCCAACAATTTTGTTCTATACTGAGAGTTGATGGTGGAATTGGTTTTAAATTGGTTCAGGTCATGGAAGGTTATTAACAATATACACTTCTGTATTGCAGAGAAGACTTAAAGTAAGCTATTTGCAGATAATGAAATAAAATCACAAGCTCCAACTGTTTACATAAATTAATAGAAATTTACAATTTTGTAACTCAAATAAGTTTGATAAATATTTTAAGATTTTATCTCATATTTTAGGTCCTCATCTAAACTCAGTAGAACTGACATGCCTAATATTCTTACCAATATATTTTTTTTTTATCTGCACACATTTCAATAAGCTATAAACAAAATTGATAGTTCAACTTATAAGTAGAAGTTGTAAGTGAAATCTTTGAAAACACTTGTTAACATTACAGGAGGACTGTTTCCATATCAGTTTACATCAGTCACTTACAGTACTTTGCAACTGGATAAATTACAACTTGAGGCCTTTTCGATATCCCTTCCAAACTTCCCAACAGGTTTCAGTTTCCCAAAATTCTCACGAAAGGGCATTACTATAGTTACACAAGATTTTGCTTAGTGTGCACAATCAAATCATAACAAGCTGCAAAAACAAATGGTGCTGAAAAAGCTCAGCAGGTTTGGCAGCATCTGTGACGGAAAAGAGTAAATGTTTATGGTCTGGGTGACCTTTTCTCAAAACTGCTCTGCGGAAGGGTCACTAGACCTGAAACGTTAACTTTGTTTTTTTCCTTCACAGATGCTGCCAGACCTGCTGAGCTTTACCAGCAACTTTGTTTTTGTTCCTGATTTACAGCATCCGCACTTCTTTCAGTTTTCACATAACAAGCTGCAGTAGTCCTAAAATATTGATGATTTTTTTGACAGCTAACTGTGAAATCAAACAGCTAGATTTTGAACATCTTTGTTCAATCAATTTCTTGAGCTATTTATAGGAAAAATGAGACATATTATCTTGCACTTAAATTGACCCATAAGTAAACATAATATATTCATTATAACCTGGTAAAACATCAATTGTAAATGGTGAAGGTTATAACCTAAAATCTGCTGATCAATCAGAATGTTGAAATAGCGTAGAAATTTGAAAAAGCAGTTTATCAAACAGTGTAAAAGTCATACTTTTCTTGAGTTGCTAGCAGAAATATTTTAAATACTGGAATCATAGAAATGACATTTTTGGCTATCTGTAAGTATGTGCCTGAATAATTGATGATACTCAAAGGGAATACATCACAAGCAAGTAATTTGAAGATTTGAAGTGGAATAGTGTAAAACTGGGTCATGCATCTATGTGTGTCTATTTAACACTAATGATAACACAAGATGGCAACTGCAATGCAGAAATTAGAAGGACACAGATAGCTGGCAGTAATTTTGTGAATGTGAAGGACATATTAACAATGAAAAAGTCAAGTTTGTAATAAAAGCTAATGAGATATTACATTCTCTTTCCAATGTGCCTCAGAAACTTGGACAGCAAGTAAAGATCATGGAAGAAAATAGAAGTCTTTGAAATATGGATGCTTCTGAGTACTGCAAAAATACCATAGTAAGGTATGTGTGAAATCCTTCAAAACAATTATAAACTGAGATGGAAACAATTCTGTTAAAACCTTTACATCAACACCTCACAGTCAATAACAAATTATTATACTACAAATGAGACATCTTTCATATCTGTAGCAAGTTTTTTTAAAATTTCTGATCAAATGGCTAAAACACTGGCATTTCCTTTTCTGGATATCCAAAAAGGATGCTTTTAAGAATTCACTTCACTCCTGCAATTTTAAATACATTTCCATTTGTCCTAGGCCTGTAATGGAATTTTTTTTAGCAAACATCTTAGCATTCTTTTTGTAATAATAGCCTCTTTGCATGCACATACAGTGATGATGGGTGTATAGGCATTTCAATATCCTCTATCCCACCCCACCTCCTTAATAAAAAAAATCACTCAAGGCAGACATGTAATGAAAAAGTAGTACAGGACTTGACATTAACAAGGAGGTGGGTGGGTGTGGGGGAGCAGAGTAGTGCAGGGAAACACAGCAAAGCAAATGACAGAAATCCTGCCAAATTTAATGCCAGAACTTTTTTTCTTGTTTCCTGTCTGTCAGTCAGCCAGCCATAGTGGCAGACTGGTCAGCTTGGAGTGTTTTTTTAATTTGTTTGTGGGATGTGGATGTTGTGGCTAGACCAGCATCTGGATGCTGGGGGAGAAAGCAGAAATTCAGGTTCAGAAATTGGTGCGGAGACAGACCATCAAGGCCACAAGGCAGTGAGAGATCAAGTTCAGGGGAGAGAGGAGGGATTGAGGAAAGTATGAGGGCTTGGACAGTTAGGTGAGTTAACAACGTGAAAGAGGAGACTGTGTCATAATATTGACCAAAACAAATTACTGCAGGAAGTAGAGATCTTATATTGGAAGGCTCCTCAAATGAAGGCCAATATGGGTGCAAGCACAAGAGGGTAAATACTTTACTGCAGGTGTGTATTAGAACTCCAAATAGTAGAGATAAAAAGACATTGGTAAACCTTGGAGAAGAGAAGCAGCAATAGGGTAAAAATGGACAAAAACAGAAGTTGCTGGAAAAGCTCAGCAGGTCTGCAGCATCTGTGAAGAAAAATCAGAGTTAACGTTTGGGTCTGGCAGCCCTTCCTCAGATTTGACTCGGTGCTGAAGAAAGGTTTTGGCCTAAAACATTGACTTTCCCGCTCCTCTAATGTTATCTGACCTGCTGTGCTTTTCCAGCTTCATATCTATAGACTCTGGCTTCCAGTATCTGCAGTCCTTATTGGCTCCACATCACTAGACATGAAACATTAACTCTGGTTTTTCATCACAGATGTTGCCAAACCTGACGAGATTTTCCAGCAACTTCTGTTTTTGTTCTCGATTTACAGAATCCCTGCAGTTTTTTTTCAGTTTTTAATAGGGTAATAATAGTCGAAGATTTCAACTTCCTCAATATTAACTGGGATCCACAAAGTGTAAAGTTCTTAAATAGGATGGAATTTAAAAACACGTGTCCTGGTGAGTCTTACAAAGGAGGGGGTGATTCTGGGCCAAATTTTAAGGAGAAAAGCCCAGGCATGGTAGGCATTGCAGCATGGGAGTATTTCAGTATAATGATCATAATTCAATAAGACTTGTGTAATCATGGATGAGGTCACTGATGGGCCAGGTCTGAACTGGAGGAAGACCGATTTTAACAAGGTGGGATCTGGACAAAGTAGATTGGGAGCAGATAATTTAAGGGAAATCCACACCATGGCACCATTCTGCTCTCCTACAACCACCACACATCCTTGTCAAAAGGCTAACAACAAGCGTGTAGGGCCAACATGTCCACACCATGGCACCATTCTGCTCTCCTACAACCACCACATGTCCTTGTCAAAAGGCTAACAAGAGTGTAGGCCCAACATGTTCCGGTAAAAATGAAGGGTATGTCCAACAAGCCCACAGATTGCTGATGTCAAGAGATACACAGAATTGGATACAGAAAAAGAAAGGACTATTATAGTAGATACCAAAGGCTCAAAAGAGCAGATGCCCTCGAAGAACATAGAAAATGCAGGGGGTTTGTTTAAAAAGAGAGATTAGGACAGCAAGGAGGGGGCATGAGAAAACGAGTGAATAACATTAAGGAAAATCCAAATATGTTTCATAAATGTTAGAGGCAAGGGAATAACTAGGGAAAGAGCAAGGTCTATTAGGGACCAAAGTGGCAATATATGACCGGAGATGGAAGACATAGCTGAGACTTTAAATGAATACTTTGCATCTGTATTCACTGCAGAAAACAGAATGCAGGTACAGAAGTCAAGGAATAGGACTGTGATACACACGAATGAATTAACACAGTGTGAAGGTGTAACAGTTTTAGCAACCTTGAAAGTGGATATAGCCCCAGGCACAGATGAGATGGTTCCCAGGCTGCTGTAGGAGACAGGAAAGAGTTTGCAGGGGGTCTTATAATAATTTTAAGTTTCTCTCTGGCCACAGGATGGCTGCCAGAGAACTGGAGGACAGCTAATGTGATACCATTACTCAAGAGTGGTAAGGATAAACCATGAAAATACATGTTGGTGAATTTAGCATTTGTGGCAGGGAAACTACTGGAAAAAGTTCTGACGGACAGATTTAGTCCTTGCCTCTCCAAGTGGAGATTAATAAAGGATATTCAGCATGGTTTTGTAATGAGGAGATCATGGTTAATGTTTGATTGGATTTTTTGAGGTGGTGACTAGGTGTGAAGATGATGGGAGTGCAGCTGATGTCATCTACATGGATTTCGGTAAGGCTTTGGGCAATATCTCACATGGCAGGCTGATTAAGAGGTTAAGAAGCTACGAGCCTGTGGGATTCAGGCAATTTGGCAAATACAATCCAAAATTGGCTTTGTGGTGGTTGGAGGTTGTTTTAGTGACTGGAAGCCTGTACGAAGTGTGGTACCACTGTCTTAAATGCTCAGTCCCTTGCTGTTCATTGTGTAAATTAATGATCTTGACACAAATGTACAAGGTATGATCAACAGGTTTGTGGAAGACAGGAAAATTTGTGGTATGGTAAATAGCAAGTCAAAGATGGGCTGGTCAAATGGGATGAACAGCAGCAAACAGAAGTTAATTTTGAAAAAAGTATAAGGTGATGCATTTTGAGAAGATTAATGAGGCATGGGAGTACATGTTAAAATAACTCCTTGAAAGCAGCAGAGTGGGTAGGAAAGGTGACTAAAAAGACATATGGCATGCTTGCCTTTATTAGTCAAGGCATTAAATATGAGAGCACAGAGGTGATGATGGAGTTGTATAAAATGTTAGTTCAGCCATAGCTGGAGTACTGTGTGCTGTTCTGATCATCACATGATAAGAAGAATATGTTTGCATTAAAGAGGGTGGTGAGGAGATTCACCAGGAATGTGCGTGGCTGAAGCATTGCAGCTTTGAAGAAAGGCTAGATAGGTTGGGATTGTTTTCCTTAGCGTATAGAACGCTGAGAGGGGAATCTGATTGAGGGGTACAAAGTTCTGAATGAAGTAGACAGGGGAGATAAGGAGAAATTGTTCCCCTTAGAAGAGACGTCAACACCCGGTGGCACAGTTTTAAAGTAGTTTAGAGGGGACTGAGCAAAAAAAAAATTGAATGTTGTGGGTATTTGGAACTTTCTGTCTAAAAGGGTGTTAGAGACAGGAAACCTTAAGACATTTAAGAGCTATTGAAATGGACACATGAAACACCAAAACATACAAAGCTATGGGCCAAGTCCTGGAAAATGGGATTAGAAAAGATGGATAATAAAATGTGAGGCTGGATGAACACAGCAGGCCAAGCAGCATCTCAGGAGCACAAAAGCTGACGTTTCGGGCCTAGACCCTTCATCAGAGAGGGGGATGGGGGGAGGGAACTGGAATAAATAGGGAGAGAGGGGGAGGCGGACCGAAGATGGAGAGTAAAGAAGATAGGTGGAGAGGGTGTAGGTGGGGAGGTAGGGAGGGGATAGGTCAGTCCAGGGAAGACGGACAGGTCAAGGAGGTGGGATGAGGTTAGTAGGTAGCTGGGGGTGCGGCTTGGGGTGGGAGGAAGGGATGGGTGAGAGGAAGAACCGGTTAGGGAGGCAGAGACAGGTTGGACTGGTTTTGGGATGCAGTGGGTGGGGGGGAAGAGCTGGGCTGGTTGTGTGGTGCAGTGGGGGGAGGGGATGAACTGGGCTGGTTTAGGGATGCAGTAGGGGAAGGGGAGATTTTGAAACTGGTGAAGTCCACATTGATACCATATGGCTGCAGGGTTCCCAGGCGGAATATGAGTTGCTGTTCCTGCAACCTTCGGGTGGCATCATTGTGGCAGTGCAGGAGGAAACCAAGCGGAGGCTTGGGGACCGCTTTGCAGAACACCTCCGCTCAGTTCGCAACAAACAACTGCACCTCCCAGTCGCAAACCATTTCCATTCCCCCTCCCATTCTCTTGATGACATGTCCATCATGGGCCTCCTGCACTGCCACAATGATGCCACCCGAAGGTTGCAGGAACAGCAACTCATATTCCGCCTGGGAACCCTGCAGCCATATGGTATCAATGTGGACTTCACCAGTTTCAAAATCTCCCCTTCCCCTACTGCATCCCTAAACCAGCCCAGTTCGTTCCCTCCCCCCACTGCACCACACAACCAGCCCAGCTCTTCCCCCCCACCCACTGCATCCCAAAACCAGTCCAACCTGTCTCTGCCTCCCTAACCGGTTCTTCCTCTCACCCATCCCTTCCTCCCACCCCAAGCCGCACCCCCAGCTACCTACTAACCTCATCCCACCTCCTTGACCTGTCCGTCTTCCCTGGACTGACCTATCCCCTCCCTACCTCCCCACCTACACCCTCTCCACCTATCTTCTTTACTCTCCATCTTCGGTCCGCCTCCCCCTCTCTCCCTATTTATTCCAGTTCCCTCCCCCCATCCCCCTCTCTGATGAAGGGTCTAGGCCCGAAACGTCAGCTTTTGTGCTCCTGAGATGCTGCTTGGCCTGCTGTGTTCATCCAGCCTCACATTTTATTATCTTGGAATTTCCAGCATCTGCAGTTCCCATTATCTCTTAGAAAAGATGGATGTTTGATACAATGGGCTGACAGGCCTCTTTTGTGTTGTAAAGATGTTATGACTATCACAATTCTAGCAGAAGTGCCATCACTGAAAGAAAGAAGGCAAAAGGTATTATTGAGGGGCCAGGAGTACACCAATTCCTCTTGACCAAAAAGGAATGTTGGAAAAGTAGGTCAATCCTCCATGTTGTAGTTCCGCATTTAGGCAGTGGGTTTACTGGAAGAATGGGTAAACTTAAGGAAAAAGGTCGAAAGGACTGTGGTTGCTGTAAATCAGTAACAAAAACAGATGTTGCTGGAAAAGTTCAGCAGGTCTGGATGCTGCCAGACCTGCTGAGATTTTCCAGCAATTCCTGCTTTTGTTAAGGAAAAGGGCATTTGCATGACTCAAAACCTGCACTTTTAGAAATGGCAACTGGCTTGAATAGGACAGGTCAGAGACGCATTCACCATTTTCTTTTTAATTCCTCCTGTCATGAGGGCAATGCCGACACTATTGTGTTCTTCATTTAAAATGAGTAGACACCAACATTTAAAAGCCATGTTTCTCCCAATATTAAAAACAGTCTGACAGCTTATATTCTTTACAAGAAATAAACTATCTGCATGCGTTTCTGGTACCATTCAGATTACCTCAAAAACCTCTCCACATCAAGCATGCTTAACTTGCCCCCTCCATTTGCGGCTGTCAACCTGGCCAAATATTTTTGCATCTTTGCTCCTCAGCTGCTGAGCACTGATGTTAAGTATAAGATTGTACGCACATTTCACTCAACATCAACTCTGTTATTCTGAGCATCGACCTTCTTTGAGTCAGAGAGTTTTGCATAGAACAGAACAAAATCAAAATTATTTCATAAGGTAAATGTGTAATTTTAAATAGAAAACATTAGGCTAAACACAGTGGAGGTAAGAATGAAACAAACTATGCATGATTTACAGGAAACAAAATGACTACTTCATGTCGGATTACATTAAGCACTTGCACTCTGAACTTACAGATCAGATGGCTTGACATTATTTAGTGGTTTACATCTCTGCAAAGCACTTGATGTAAATGCCAGCTGTTGTAAGTTCTTCCATCCAGTTTAAATCTACATACACATGAAAATGCCTTTTTTTAAAATCAATTTTCTGCTCTTATAATGTGTTGTCTCCTTTATTCCACTGATTCATGCTGGTTAACCTCACCCAAGAAGTTGCTCCTCCAGTGACAAACTGCACGTTAAATCTGTACTTAACTTCAGGGCATCATTCCTCAAGTTGAAACCAGTCAGTGTGATATATAAATATATGCGCACACATACAAATAGGAATGACTGGATATTGATGAGGATTAATTTTCCAAAGCCAGCTCACAATATGACAAATTCAATTAGATATTATTAGGGAAATTATAAACATAGACTAAGAACCAAATCTGTTTTCTTACCCCGATTTCACGTTTACACCACTTTCTAAATCTGTAGTTTTGCAAGAAGTACACAATGTTTTTTGCCAGGCTTTCATTGTTAACCAAAATTTAAAAGCTATATTTGTTGAAATTCAAGCAAATTTTTCTTGGCATTTTAGTAAAATAAAATCCAGTGTATTCCTCTGAGAGATCACCCAAAATTTAATCAAATTGGCTGCAATTTTCCTAATTTCAGAGTAAGTTGAGGGCCCGCCTGTTAGGTATTGACTAAATCACTGTCCCCATCACTAAAAGCAAGCTTGCCAGGTTATGCATCAATCAGCTTGTTAAAAGCTGACTGGCAAGCTTCTTAGTGATTCCCAGACCTCTACTGAGGGTGCATCCTGGCTCACTAGAAAGTGAATTGCAGGCAAGGATGGCCTCTTGCTCTTCATCCATGCCTTCCATTTTCCCCAGATTGATGCGAATCGAGATATACCCCACACCTGCCAGTTGTCTTGGTTTTCTATTCAAGAATCAGCCACCAGGAAGACTGGGAACCATGTACTGAGACTCTTGTGGCCATGAAGTGACCATATAAGGACATTAATTGCTGGTGAATCCAGAAAGACACCAACTGATCTTCTCACTTAGCACTTAATTAGTGAGGTGGCAGGTTGGGCCTGGAGTCGTAACTCCCCACAGCCCACCCAGTTATTTCTGCTTCTTGCTACCTTCCTTGTCAAATCCAGAGAGGAGAAAATTGTGCTTATGGAGTTGCAGGCTGAAGATTGCACTGATCTCTTCCCAGAATCTGGACTTGCAGTAAAGTGGTACCAGTCAGCTCAGCAAGTTTTTTAAAAAATGTTGAAATCTTCCAATAAATAATAGAAACATTCCACTTGCATGTTTGGGCACTTTCAAATTAAGTACTCTATCCAAAAGCAGCAAAACTCCAAAGAAGGAAACAAATTTCCTAGATCTACACAATTTCAGCCCCCAATATCCATAGACACTTATATGCATCCAGCTCCACTTGTAAGAACCGAGAGCATCTAAAGGGAGCATAGGAGCAGTGTTTTGCCACAAAACAAAAGGAAAATAATGGAACAGAATGTGGGATGAAGCTTGACAATCACTTTGGCCTTAAGTATTCCACTGAAGCCGAACAGAATCTGAAAGAACAGCGTTTCATTTTTCAATTAGAAACTTAACAGCCTCTAACTCAACTCTGGGTATAACAATTTCAATTCAGAATCCCAGCCCCAATCTTTTGTTGGTGATGATTGTGTTGATCACATTTACACATCCTCTAGAATCTTAAGGATAGACAGGGTCAGAGAGGTGAAGGTCACAGGCCCTAACTGCCAACATGGTAAACAAGAACAGCTTCGTCGACTTGTTGAAAGATCAATGTTTCAAGATGCTTGGGGTGCAACATCAAGTGATGGCAAACATTTGCAGCCTCCTGATGCAAGAGCTGCTGCAAGTGAACCTAGTGGCCACACTTTACCAGTGCATTCCACACAACATTGCATGGGATGGAGGATTGGAACCAACCAACCTGGCTCCATCACAGTGAATGGGATCTCCTAGTCCCTCATACTTTTTGAGGTAGGGCCAGCTTCTCCATGGCCTAAGTGGAGGGTCTGTTTGGGTTCAGCAAGTTCTAAACGTCTTTCCCATGCCTTTCACCACTCCTCAGTCTCCCATACTCTCCCTGCCAATTCATACTCCCCAGTATCTCCTCACAGCCTCTCATTCTCTCCATGTCAATACATTGCTAATTCATGCCCCTCTAGCTGGTCCCAATTGGTCCACATTGACTCCATGTCAGGTCTATGACAACTCATATAAACTTATGCCTCTCCAGCCATATGGTCCCTCGAACTCTCAACGGTAACTCATGACCCTTCCAAGCCTATTTTTCCAAATGTACAATATATAAAACTAATGATTTACAGAACAACCGTCAATATGGAATTCAAAAACAGTCGCTGGAAAGCTCAGCAGGTCTGGCAGCATCTGTGAAAGGAAAAACTGTCAACATTTTGGGTTCAGCGACCCTTCCTCACAACTGACAGTGCCTGGGAAAATGCAGAAAAGAGGGGAAGGAGTTGGGACAGGGAGTAAACAATAGGATAGAGCCTAAAGAGAGAGAACAGCAGTTGCATAGACAAAGAGTTGATAATGATCAGGCTGGGAAGGTGAATAGCTGTTAATGGGGACTATTAATGACAAATAACAGGTTGTGCATCATGGCAGGCTATGTGGTAACAAGGCCTGGTGTGTGGGGTAGGGGGCTGGGACATGGGAGATTTTACGCCCTAATATCATTGAACTCAATTTTGAGTCCAGAGGGCTGCACAGTCCCCAAGCAGAAAATGAGGTGTTATTCTTCTAGCTTGCATTGAGCTTCCCTAGAACACTGCAGCAAACCAGAGACAGATGTTGGCCAGGGAACAGGGTGGTGTGTTAAAGTGGCAGGCAACGGGTAGTTCAGGATCTTTTTTGCAAGTAGAATGTAGGTGTTCTGCAAAGCGGTCACCTAGTCTACAAGTGAGCATTTAGCGAAGCTCAATGCAAGCTAGAAGAACACCACCACTTGGGGACCCTGAAACTCTCTGGACTCAAAATCGAGTTCAATAATTTTAGGGCCTAAACTCTCCCATGTCTCAGCCCCTACTCCACACACCAGGCCTTGTTGCCACATAGCCTGCCGTTACACACTGTTATTAGTCACTAATAGTCCCCATTAACAATTATTCATCCTCCCAGCCTGATCTTTGTCCAACTGTTCTTCTCTCTCTTTAGGCTCTATCCTATCATTTATTCCTGACTTCATCATCCTCCCCTAATTTCAGCACATAAACTGATATTTTCCCAGCCACCATCGGTTCTGAGGAAAGGTCACCAGACCCAAAATGTTAACACTGCTTTTTCCTTCACAGATGTTGCCAGACCTGCTGAGCTTTTCAGCAACTTTGTTTTTGTTCCTGATTTACAGTATCCGTAGTTCTTTCAGCTTTTATTTTGTTAATGTGGAACTTCTGAGAAACATATGGTTTTCAGAAATGGTTGTTGAATGTTCTGTGTGTCTAAGATCAGACAGCATATGTTTAAAGTGAGAAGTAATTGATTTGGAGGGGAATCTCAGGAAACATTTTTTAAAACCCAGAAGGTGGTAGATATATGGAATGTGCTGCCTGAGGAAGCAAGTACTCTGTTAACATTTAAGAAACTTCTGGATGAATGCATAAAATGCCTGGGCTATGGGCCAAATGTAAGTAAATGAAATAAATATAATTTGGTGTTTGTTGGTTGGCATAGACACAGTGGGCTGAAGGATTGTTTTTATGCTATATGACTCTATATGATTAAAAACATTGCTGCTCCTATAATCTTATAAAGGTATCATTCGATCAAACCATTGAGCACTTCCTACATCTTAATCAGGTCCACATAAACATTGAGAGATTGATGAAAGCGATCGCAGTTCTTTCTGTATCATTTTGCTTACCTTGCTCTCCACGTTCTTCTGGCCAAATTCTATCACTTTAAATTTCATCTTTCAAATCATTGTCCATTTCACTGGATTAGATCCTTATGAAATCTGTTATATCCTTCTCACTTTCTATTACATTTGAGTTTGCATCTTCTGCAAATTTCTTAAAATTGTGCCCTTTTTAATCCATGTCAACCTAATTAATATATGTCAATAACAGCAGTGATCTGAACCATGAAGGACTCCACTGCATAGTTCTGCCCAGCCCAAAATAAAAACTGTTCACAACTCGTGATTTCTGCCTCTTAGCCAATTTCATATCCATGTGGCCTCTGTACCTTTAAAACCTTGGGTTTCAATTTTGCAAATGATATTTATGCAGCACTTTATCAAATGTATTCTCAAAGTCCACTTGTGTAAAACAACATGTCTGTATAGGTTTAATAAAAACACACCACCTGCACTACCTTCACTAAGTTGTGCTCTTATTTCATCAAGGGACTTAATCAAGTTATCCGAACACTCTTTGCCTTTAAGAAAATATGCTGGCTGTCATGTTGACTTGCACTTTTCCAAGTATCAATTGATTTCATTTCAGAATATTGCCTCAAATGTTCGCCACCATTCGAAGTTAGGCTAACTAGCTTGTGATTGCTGGGCTTATCCCTCTCATTTTTGAACAGTACAATAAAAGTCAGCTAGGATTGTGTATTCAAGACCTAGAATGGAGTTTGAACTCATGATCATGAGACTTAAGACTCAGCTAAATTGACAAGCATCGGCTGATACTCTTCACGTGCAACACATGTAGAACACTACCATGCAAAGAAATTTCCAGAGTGGCTGATTTTGTTTCTAAAAGCTAAAGTTCAAACATTACAACTGCGAAGGATTCTTTCCCTTTAAAATGTGTACAGAAAGATTTTATGTACCTGTACTGTGCGTACTATAGCCGAAGAATACCAGAAAGGCTGCATAGAGTTGGCATAAAACACTTTGATGACAAATGCTCATAAATGGTTTGTTGGGAAGTAAAAACTGAGTTAGGTGGTTAAACCACATCCATTCACTTCTGATAAAGTGCTTTGATAAGGAAGCCATACAGTTAGAAAATGACAGGAGAGCCAAGGCCAAAAAAGCTGATGAACAGGAATGCAATTTGCTTCAGTGTCAGCAGCTCAGCACTCTTCTGGAGAATTCCTGAGATTATTTTGTATAATTTCTTGATTTTCAAACAAAAATTTCCATTACATTATACTCAATAAGCACTTCTGAAGTAGTTTCTTGGCTAAAATGTTCTTCAGAACATCCTGAAAGATACTATATGAATGCAAAATCTTTCTGTAAAGAAATAAACATTGTACCAAACATTGGCAGGGTGGGGAAATCTCTAACTACAACAGCTTAGTGTAAGCAGATGTGGCATTTAAACAGATCAAATTGAACTGTGTAACAAAATGTGGTCCAATATGGCAGCACAGTAGTTCAGTGGTTAACACTGCTGCTCAGCGCCAGGAACCCAAGTTCGATTCCACACTTGCGCAACTATGGATTTTGCACATTCGCCCTGTTCTGCATCAGTTTTCTCTCAGTACAAAGACATGTAGTTTAGGTGGTTGGCCATGCTAAATTGCCCATAGTGTCCATGGATGTGCAAGTGAGGTGGATTAGGCATTGAAATGCAGAGTTACAGAGTAGGGGTGTGGATTAGTTGAAATGCTTTTCAGAGGGACAGTGTGGACTTGATGGGCTGAATGTCCTGCTTCCACACTGTAGGGATTCTATGATTCTAATTGGGCAAACAAATTTGTCTTATTTAACAGAAAAAAAATTAAAATTAGACTGGTGTGTCACATGCATCGTGTAAGAAAGGTACTCAAAAACAGAAGAAACAGTGCAGAAGGGAGAATTCAAAATGCAGATGACCAAAATGATGATTAAGGTCTGAAGACGGCCTGTGAGGAGAATTAGCTAAGTGGCATGGTGCATTGTGTCAAGCCTGCACAGCAGAACAATTGAAGGATCAACCATCAATGGCAAGGTGGAGGAAATTAGAAACAAACAATACACAAGGACTGAGACATCATTTGGAGATAGGAACAGCCAAAATCATGATAGGAACTGAAAATGAAAGTTGTTACAGGAAAAATAAACTAAGATAATACAGATTTAGACAGATCCAAATGCACAAGAATGAAAGTAACATTGTGATATGGAAACACAGAAACGAGGAGCAGAGTTTGGCAATTTGGTCTTTCAAATCTGCTCCACCATTCAGTATATCATGACTGATCCTCTGTCTCAGTCATATTCCCACTTTCCCTCCACACCCAATGCCTTTAAAATCTAAAAATCATCCACCTCTTCTTGAATATATTCAGTGATTTATGTCTACAGCCTTCTGTGGTAGGAATTTTGACAGACTCATGACCCTTTGAGTGTCTGGTCACAGAATTTGTATCGCAATAATTAAAAAGCAAAATACAACTGATACTGGCAAATGCAACAAATCCAACAGCATCTCTCAAGTGATTACTGCCTCCTTTTACCCTGCATTATCACTTTAATTAATTAATTCATGGTGTATGCGCATCACTGGGCTGGCCAGCATTTGTCGCCCATCCCTACAGCTACCCTAGAAAAAAAAATCATTGCTGAGGATCTCAATTCATATGTAGGCAAGATCAAACAAGGCATGCAGATTTCCTTTCGAAGAGGATATTAGCAAACCAGATTCACGATCACAGTTAGCAGGCTAACTTTCAATTCTAGATTTTGTTTTAAACAATGATTTGATTTATTAATCGAATTTAAGTTCCATTAGCTGCCATGGTGGAATTTGAATTCAAGGCCTCAAGGCAGTTCTTTGGCATCAGGAATACTATTCAGTAATGATTCCACCAAATCACAATCAACCCTTCAGTCCTTTTGTCATCCTATCACAGAATTTCCCAAGTGTTCTTACCCTCTTTCTTTCTCTATTTTGTTTAAAATCTTAAAGTTTATCAGTAATCTCAATTTTGCCAAAGGAGCATTGATCTGAAATGATAACACTGTTCATTTCTCTACAACTGCTACTACATCTGAGTATTTCCAAATTTATGTTGCTGTAATTACTGCTACTTGCTGAAAATGAGGTAAGAAAATTGATCTCAAGATCCTCAGTAGATATGACCTCCTGCTGTGAATCATTCTCCCCCCATCACATCATCTTTTCTAGCAGACAATACTATATATAGGCTTCTAGTTATTCTCCCTATCATGCTCGACTACAACTTAACTTGAAGACATACAGCTTAAAAAGCACTCAAAGCTCAACAGCGTCCAAAGGAAAAAAAGAAGCCTACTTTATTATCCATACAGTACTTTTATAATTCACACCCTGCAACAACAAAGTGTTATGGGCCAGGTCAATAAGGCAACACGCACCTTATTCCTACTTTACAGTTTAAAAAAAAACAAACAAAATAAAGAAGAATTGGTCTAAATTTAACTGTTAGAAAAGTTAACAGAATAATAGATTATTTAACTACTAAACAGCAATAGGACCAATGTAGTAACGTAACAAACACACCAGTGGCAAAGACAAATTCAGTAAAATAGACTGTCTCACATGTAGTGTTTCTCCAGGAGGAATGAACATGAAGAGAAAATGCTGGTTGGGGAGAGGGGCAGGGGCAGGGGGAGGAAACTCGAGCATTTTGTTGCAGAAATACGAGATTCATGGCAGCTTCAAAATTCCAAAAACGACTGAAAGTTAAACTAAAAACCTGATTCTGTGGGAACCTGAATCCACCCATTCATGCTGCTTCAATTGTTCCAACTTTTAACATAAAATAAAGGCTTCACAAGCTGTTTACTTAATTGGCTTGGAAGAGACAGCTCATTACCCATGGGTCAAAACCTCACTTTGGAAAAAAAGGACAAATACACTTCTTAAAGCCATAGTATCACAAAACATCATCCATTCTATCTACACTTTACTAACTTACCATGGCTTCTCCAGCAGCACTTCTCCAACTTCAATACAACATAAGCAGCAAACGTATCAGAACACAACAAACTGCAAGTACCACTCCATCTAAATAACATCTTGATTTGAAAATGCATCATAGTTTCATCATCGTCACTGGATCAAAGTCTTGAAACTGCATATCTAACAGCACAATAGAATCATGTTTATCACACAGACTGCAGTGATTCAAAATGACAGTTCACCACCACTTTCTCAAAGGCTAAACGAGTATCAGTGGAGTAAAATGAGTATTTTGCATCAGTATTTACTGTGGAGAAGGTCATGGAAACTAGGGAAATTGGGAAATAAATAGTGATGTCTTGAAAAGTGTCCATATTATAGAAGAGGATGTGCTGGTGATCTTAAAACATGCACAAATAGATAAATCCCCAAAACTTTGTGGCAGCAAGAGAAGTGATTGCTGGGCCCCTTGCTGAGGTAGTTGTATCATCAACAGTCATGGTTGAGGTGCTGAAGACTGGAGGTTTGCTAATGTTGTGCCATTATTTAAGAAACGTTATAAGAAAAAGCCAGGGAACTATTTATTAGTGAGTCTGACATCAGTAGTGCACAAGTTGATGGAGGAGGTTCTAAGAGACAGGATTTACATGCATTTGAAAAGGCAAGGACTGATTAGGGGAAATCACATATCACTAACTTGATTGAGTTTTTTGAAGACGTAACAAAGAAGACTGATGAAGACAGAATGGTAAAGGTTGCCTATATGTACTTCAACAAGGAATTCAACAAGGTTCCACATGGTAGATGGTTAGCAAGGTTAGATCACATGGGATCGAGGGGTAGCTCGCCAGTTAGTTGCAAAATTGGCTTGACTATAGCAGACATAGTGTAGAAAGGAAAGAAAATTACAGTATAGGAACAGGCCCTTCAGCCCTCCAAGCCCGCGCCAATCCAGATCGTCTATCTAAACCTGTCACCTATTTTCCAAGGATCTGTATTCTTCTGCTCCCTGCCCATTCATATATCCGTCTAGATATATCTTAAATTACGTTAGCGTGCCTGCCACTACCAATTCTGCTGGCAACGTATTTCAGGCACCCACCACCCTCTGTGTAAAGAACTTTCCATGCATATCTCCCTCAAACGTTTCCCCTCTCACCTTGAAATCGTGACCCCTTGTAACTGAATCCCCCACTCTGGGGAAAAAGCTTCTTGCTTTCCACCCTGTCTATACCCCTCATGATTTTGTAGACCTCAATCAGGTTTCCCCCTCAACCTCTGTTTTTCTAATGTACATAATCCTAATCTACTCAACTCCTCTTCATAGCTAGCGCCCTCCTTACCAGGCAACATCCTGGTGAACCTCCTCTGCACCCTCTCCAAAGCATCCATATCCTTTTGGTAATGTGGCAACCAGAACTGTACACAGTACTCCAAATGTGGCCAAACCAAAGTCCTATACAACTGCAACATGACCTGCCAACTCTTGGACTCAATACCCCGTCCGATGAACAAAAGCATGCCGTATGGCTTCTTGACCACTCTATCGACCTGCTTTGCCACCTTCAGGGTACAATGGACATGAACACCCAGATCTCTGGGCAGCAATTTTCCCCTGAGCTTTTTCATTTACTGTATAGTTCGCTCTTGAATTGGATCTTCCAAAATGCATTTGCCTGGATTGAACTCCATCTGCCATTTCTCCGCCCAACTCTCCAATCTATCTATTTTCTGCTGCATTCTCCGACAATCCCCTCCTCTATCTGCTACTCCACCAATCTTAGTGCCATCTGTAAACTTGCTAATCAGATTATCTATACCTTCCTCCAGAGCATTTATGCATATCACAAACAACAGTGGTCCCAAAACTGATTCCTGTGGAACACCGCTGGTCACAGTTCTCCATTTTGAGAAACTCCCTTCCAGTACAACTCTGTCTCCCATTGCCCAGCCAGTTCTCTATCTATCTAGCTAGTACACCCTGGACCCCATGCAACTTCACTTTCTCCATCGGCCTACCATGGGGAATCTTATCAAACGCCTTACTGAAGCCCACGTATATGACATCTGCAGCCCTTCCCTCATCTATCAAATTTGAGGAAGTGACAAAGAATTCTATCAAGTTGATAAGGCATGATCTTCTTTGCACAAAACCACGATGCTGATCACTAATAAGCTTATTTTCTTCCAAATGCAAATACATCCTATCCCTCAGTATCTTCTCCAGCAGCTTCCCCACCACTGATGTCAGGTCACCCTATAATTACCTGGATTATCCTTGCTACCCTTCTTAAACAAGGGGACAACATGAGCAATTCTCCAGCATCCGGGACCTCACACGTGGGAAAGGTTCCTCCCAGTGTAGTGGTAGAGGATTATTTTTTGGACTGAAAACCTGTGACTAGCAGTGAGCTACAAGGATTGGTGCTGGGTCCATTGCTTTACATCATTGTATAATTTGGATATGAATATAGGAGGTATGGTAAGTAAGTTTGCAGATGCCACCACAATTGGTGGTGCAGTGGATAGTGAAGGTCATCTCAGTATACAATGGGACCTTGACTAGATGGGCCAATGGACTGAGGAGTGGAAAATGGAGTTTAATTTAGGTAAATGTGAAGTGTTGCAATTTGGTAGGCCACGCAGCAGGATGTATATTTTTGATCGTGAGTCCCTGAGGAGTGTTACTGAACAAAGAGATCTAAGGGTGCAAGTGCATAGTTTCTTGAAAGTGGAGTCACAAGTAGACAGGGTGATGAAAAAAGCATGTCACATGCAAACCTTTATTGGTCAGCGCAAAGCATAGGAGCTTGGATGCCATGTGTACAGGGTATTGGTGATGTCACTTTTAGAATACTGCACTCAATACTGGGCTCCCTGCTTTAGGAAGGAAGTTGTTAAACTTGAAAGGGCTCAGAAAAGATTTAAAGGATATTGCTGGGATTGGAGAGTTTGAACTACAGGGAAAGGCTGAATAGGCTGGGGCATTTTCTGCTCGGAGCATCAAGGCTGAGGTGTGATCTTATGGAGGTATGTAAAATCATGAGGGGCACGGATAGGGTGAATAGTTAAGGTCTTTTTTCAACGGGTATGGGAATCCAAAACTGGAGAGCATAGTCTTAAGGTTTAAAGGGGACAGATTTAAATAGGACGTGAGGGGGAACTTTTTCACGCAGAGGGTTGTGCGTGTGTGGAACAAGCTGCCATGGAAAATGGTGCATACAAATACAATTACAACATTTAAAAGGCATCTGGATTGGTACATAAATAGGTAGAGTTTAGAGAGGTATGGGCCAAGTACTGGCAACTGCATCTATGTCAGATTGGGATGTCTGGTTAGCATAGACAAGTTGGACCAAAAGATCTGTTTCACTGCTACATAACTCTAGAATTCCACTACTGATAGGGATAGGGAATGCTAGCTTTCCAGTGTTACAAACTCGCAGGAATTGATTATTAAAAACTTGCTTAGTTCAGACTCCAACCTCCAAGTAATCTTTCATCCATGCATACAAGGGTTCTGCTATAACGTGTTCCAGCAACATGAATTGGCTACAAAATGTGACTGATAAATAAGAGAATGTTATTTCTAAAACACAAATTTGTGTTGACGATTCTGTCAGTGCACAGAGGAGTACGTATCGACATCACATGATCATTTCACAGCAGAGTAGCAGTTCATGTAATAAGATCTTATTTTGCACTCAATGAACAGCTTCTTTATGAAAGGAGGAAAAGGGCAAAGCCGTAAAAGCTTTATAAGCCAACCCCAAGGAAACAGTCAAAAGACAATGAACCACAGCCATCCACTTCTGGATTAAAATACATTTCACTCTAACCCTGCAAACACAACTGCACCTGAAGGTGATGATAATGATGATGGTGATGACAATGACCCTCAATCCGTGCATTAACAACAGAGCAACCTCAAAACCTCCTCCCCATCAAGTGATCTTGCCTCTGTCTCCCCCCAAGGTGCTACACTTACTTTTATTTCATTATTATATATAAATGTTTAATTCACGCAAACGGTGTTATCTTTTGTATTAGGTGTTTCAGTGATTTTGAGTGATTATTTTTTGGTGGTCTGCCCCTAACCCTGTCTTTCCGAAAGACCCTGTTATTTCTATCACAATATTTTCTACAATGTGATGTCACATGGGAAGGCAATATTTGCATTATAGCAGTACAGGGGGTTCTACTATAACACAAGCACCCTTGCCAAATCAATATTGGCTGCCACCTTGCTGCATGGCCAGTCTTTTTTAAAAAAACCTAACTGATAACACATTTAGAAAATCAATAACACAGACAAAAACAAAGTTGCTGGAAAAGCTCATTAGGTCCAGAAACTTTGTTTTTGTTCCTGATTCAGAGCCTCCGCAGTTCTTTCAGTTTTTAGCAAATTAATAAAGTAGTTTATGTCAGTGGTGTTCATTGTTGTTTATATATCACTCCATGATCTTGCCTATTGCCATCTGCAAAATCTTCTTCACTCCTATCACCTTCTGAAATAACTGCGCTCCTCCAATTTTGGTTTTGCACATCCACAATTTCAATCGTTCCACCACTGATGTTTGTACCTTCAGCTGCTAAGCCTCTCAGCTCGAGTTCTCTCCTTAGGCCTTTCTTTCTTCCTTTAAGATGCCCTATGAAAGCTTTTTTTTGGCAAGGCTTTTGACCATCTTTTCTCCTATCACGATTGTTTCAAATACTGCTCGACAATGTAACTATGAAGCAACTTGTGTCATTTTCCCACATTAGCAGCACGTTATAAATGCAAGCTGTTTTTGTAATGATATGCACGGTGAATGAAATTTATGAAGGAGACAGATGGGAGAAGAAAATTACTCCAGAAGGAAACCAAAATGTCAAACATAAATAGACATTTATCAAGAGACATGAAGAATTTGCTGTTAGACCATAGCGATAGACAGAAAGCAAGAGAGTGAGAGAGAAAGAATTAAAAGGCTGAAAGAAAGGGAAAGCAGATGGAAGATTATTTGAAGAAATATTTTTGTTCCTTTTTGGATGTGAACAATGCCACAGGAGGTAAAATTTGATAAAGATAATATGTGTCATTATAGACTGTAATTTAAATTCAGGGTTCAAATGAGTCTGTCGGCCACTTTAACATCAGAATGTTTCATTTGGATTATTCCTTGGTAACCTACCCAACAGGCCCATTGTATTTTGTATAACATTTGAGAATAATTTCAGTTTAAAGAAAAAGTAGATAGACATCTTCAGCTCTGTTCCAGCAACATGCTCAACCCCCTTTCAGATTCAGGAACAAAAAGTATACTTTGTACATTAGTTTTTTTGGCAAGCAAGCTGATCTATGAAAATTTTGAGCCATTATGCAATTTTAAAGGAGCACAGTTTATCACTACAGTCACAGTCACTTCCTAGTCTGAAATACAGGTACCTCACCAGATCCGAGCACATTCTTTGCTCGCCAGCCAACAATACCAAACTCACCCCCATCTCCACCCCACCACTTATTTTTCTTTTTATAAGTAGCTAATAGCTTTGGCTGATCCTGGCCCAGGAGATATGATCAAGATTGAACCATTTCTTGTGTTCACGAATGTCATTCACACAAAGTATGAAATTTGATCCAATTTCTTTACATAGTTGCAATGGCAACCGTTAAATGAAGTGCTCAGAGACTGAAATCCAATACCATGTTATGTGTGACCAAAGTCTGAACAATTTTAACCCTGCTGTTAAAGGATACACTTACATGCTGTATTCAAGCAGTTACTAATCTGAAATGGAAAATCTGAACAAGATAAACTATTGCTGCAAGTAATGGCCTCCTCTTTTTGGTGTGAAGTACAGTAACTGCTGCCATTTAACATTGTCCGAGAGTTATAGTCTTGCAAAGACTGAGCTCTTGAGGTGGCACTAAATCAATCATTGCTCAAATTACAGACAGTGTAGGTGGTCCACTCAAATTCAGAACTATTTCACCAACACAGTGGACTGACAGACTTGAAAATCCCCTTGTCAGGCCATAAACCATGAAGAGACAAAAACACTGTAAATTATATGTAACCAATACTGATATAGTCAGACCTGCCTCAGAAACTATTTCAGTTAAGCGTCGACTATACTGAATACGACAGGCAATTCGTTTTTTGCAGCCACTTTCAAAACAGGTAGAGGCACCAAAACTCTGAAAGGAGGAATGTGAAAGTTCATAAATTACAGCAACCTGGTCAGAGACAGTGTTTAGTTCAGTTTCTTTTGTCAGCAATTCTTTGGTGACTTAACATGTAATCAGTTAGAAAATAATATTGGTTTCAGTCTATTGAATGAAAGAAGAGCAAGGGTACTTGATTTTATACAGCACTTTAATATTGCCAATTATACATCACTTCTGCTTTTATATATTTGAACATTATTACCTTAAGAATGTAGGGAAGGGCTTATTTCTGGAATTCTGAACATAGTTGATATTATTGAAGAGATACTTCATCAGAAAGAATGTGCACTTAAGGACGATTGTGGAAAACTTTAGACAAAACTATTCAATATAGGAAACAGCCAATCTGATATGAAATGTTATTAATTTATTCAGCAGCTGCATTTGCAGAAGGATTACTGGAAAATTCACAAATGCTGATTTGCTTTTGAGCTTGAGTGGCCATTCAAAAAAAAACTTCCCACAAGTTTAACTTTGTTGCCTGACTTCCAAGTTGGCTTGCCAAACGGCAATTTCGGCTCAGAAATGAGTGCATTGTTTGTAGAAATCTTTGTAACAAACCTAACAGTTACCAGCATTTTAAAATTTTTGATTTTTTTTTCCTTCTTTCCTCACAAATTACTCCTAACCAAGAAGATTAGCAGAGATAAAAGTAAAGTGCAGCTGATCTGAAATAAAAAAGAAGAAAGTCTTGGAGAAACTCTGCCTGTCTGGCAGCATTTATGGGTACAGAAAAACAAGTAACTATTTGAATTTAACATGACATCTTTCATACTGAAGGGTTTGGAAATGTGAAGGGTTTTATGTGGTTTCTTATT
Source organism: Stegostoma tigrinum (assembly GCF_030684315.1). Taxonomy (NCBI): domain Eukaryota; kingdom Metazoa; phylum Chordata; class Chondrichthyes; order Orectolobiformes; family Stegostomatidae; genus Stegostoma; species Stegostoma tigrinum. The sequence goes on along the minus strand of NC_081355.1, from coordinate 14,668,722 downwards.
TATTTATCAAGATATGTATGTTGCTGGCTCAGTCAGCATGCATTGGCCATCCAAAGTGGCCCACTTGAAGGTGGTCGAGAGCTGCTTACTTGAACCACTGCAGTTCACTTAGTTCAGGTAGATCCATATTTGATTAGAGAGGCAGGTCCAGCTTTTTGGCTCAGTAATATTGAAGAAATAGTGATATATTTTCAAGTCAGGAAGGTAAATGGCTTGAAGTAGAACTTGCAGGTGATTATGTTCTCATTGTTTGCTATCCTTATCCTCCTAGATGATCATGTTTGTACATTTCAAAGCTGCCAAGTAAGAATTCTTGACAAATTCCTGCAGCACATCTTCGGCATGATATGCACTGCTGCCACTGAATGTCAGTGGTGCAGGGACAAACTTTGTCCTGGATGGTGTTAAACTTCTTGAGTATTGCTGGAGCTGCACACCTCCTGACAAGTGGACAGTATTCCATCACACTTATGACTTGTACTTTGTAGAAGGGAAACAGGGTCTGGGGAGTCAGTAAGTGAGTCATTCACTGCAGGATTCTCAGCCTCTGACTTGCTCTTGCAGCCACAGTATTTAAATGACAAACCAAGTTCAATTTCCGCTCAGGGATAGCTCATAGGACATTGATTGTAGGGAAATTCAGTGATGGTAATGCCAGTAGAAGTCAAGTAGTTAGATTGTCTACTGTTGGAAAATGTTCAATGCATAGCACCTCTTCGGCACAAATGTCACTTGTCACACTAAACCAAGATATTGTCCAGGTCTGATCCAGGATCTGAGAAGTCACAAAAGATGCTTAGCATTGCAAAGTAATTGGCGAACATCCTCACTTCTGATCTTATGATGGAGGAAGGTCATTGATGAACTAGCTGAAGCTGGTTAGGCCTGGGACAAAGCGGGAGGAAGAATTGCAACAGATAGTGAATAAATATCAAAAGGTGATGCTAATGGTAATAAAGGAGTAATACACATGGAGAATAAGATATTATTGGTAGGTGTTATTAGCAGAAAATAAGTCAGACTTACTGAAAGCAATCCCAAGCACACAAAACACGATGTTGTGTGAGAGAAACATGCAGGCATGTGACATGCATAAGAGCATGTGTGAGTGAGTGTGAGAGTGCATGTGTGTGTGACATGTGTGCACATGCATATGCATGAGTGATGAATGATGTGTCTGTGCTGGTGGAAGGATTTGGATGTCAGATAATCAAAGTGGAGGACCAAGTTCATGGTCTGAAGTTATTGAAATCAATGCTGAGTCCTGAAGACTGCGAGATGTTGAAGAACAACATAAGGTGCTGTTCCTGAAGCTTGTTTGGGCTTTGCTGTAACATTGCAACAGACCTAGATCAAAAATATTAGTGCAAAAGCAATATGGATAAGCAATATTTATCAGCATGTGACTGGACAGTCAGTGTTATTTGTTCAAACAACGCAGAAGTGTTTATAGAATCATAGGATCAAACAGCATGCAGCCCAATTTGTCATGCTGACCAGGTTTTCCTAAACTGAGCTAGTCCCATTTGCCGGAATTTGGCCCCTATTCCTCCAAACCTTTCCTCCCCACGTACCGCCCAATTACCTTTCAACTGTTTAACTGTACTTGCCTCTATCATTTCCTCTGGCAGCTTGTTCCATATACCTGACACCCTCTGCATGAAACAGTTGGCCCTCAGGACTGTTTTAAATCTTTCCCCTCCCACCCTAAACCTATGCCCTCTAGTTTTGGACTCCCCTACCCTATTGAAAAGGCCTTGGCTATTCACCTCATCTATGCCCCTCATGATTTTATAAATCTCTGTAAAATCAGCCCCAGTCTTCTACTGAGAAAATGAGTCCCTCATAATACAAACCCTCCAGTCTCAATAGCGTCCTTGTAAATCCTTTACGCACTCTTTCCAGTTTAATAACATCCTTTCTATAGCAGGGGGATCAGAATTGTATGCAATGCCTCAAACACCTGGAGCACGATGTCCCAACGCCGCTACTCTGTGCTCTGACTGAGGAAGCTAAGCATGCCAAACGCCTTCTTCACCACCCTGACTAACTGTGACAACATTTTCAAGGAACTATGTACCTGTGCTCATCGATCTCTGTTCGACAACACTCTCCAGGGCCCTAATATTAACTGTGTAAGTCCTGCTCTGGTTTATCTTACCAAAATGCAACACCTCACAGTTATCGAAACTAAACTGCATCTGCAATTCTTTGGCTCACTGGCCCAGTTGATCACGTTCCTTTTGTATTTTTAAGTAACCTTCTTCACTTCGTTCTGCAAAGCAATCATCCAGTTTATATTTGGTGTCACCAGTGTAGAGGAGACTTCATTGTGAGCAGAGAATACAGTTGATTAGATTGAAAGAATACGGTAAATCACTTCTTCAGATGGAATCTTGGGTAGTGCGGAGGGGTAAGGCAAAAAGGCATGTCGTCCACCTTTTGTGATTACATGGGAGGGTGCCATGCAGGAATGCAAAGGTGGTAGAGTAACAGAGGAGTGGAACAGGCTATCAACCGTGAAGACTTCTTTTGCCTTTTCATTCTGGCACCCTCTCCAGCAGTTGCACTTGCTCCTCCTCCTCTTTTCTCAAAAAACGCAAAAAAATCATTTTCCAGCCCCATACGGTTCCAAAGGAAAGTCATATTGGACTTGGAAGATTAGCAGAGAATCTGTTTGAAATCTCCGAAAACACTGCATAGAATCCACAATCATTGTCTGGCACAGTCCACTGAAGTTCCAACACACTCAAAGTGCCAAATATATTTTTAATTCGAACTTTTCTCTTCCCTCAACAGTCTCATTGTATGATGGGATATTGCTGGGTTGGAGATAGAGATGTTTGTGCATTGTAGGAATTGTCCTATCTATTTCCCATTCAGGATGATCCCCTTCAGCTCTCTGTCCAAAAGGAAGTCCAACCCACAGCACCACAATCTTCACCAGAGATAGGGCAAGGAGGCTGGTCTCAAATCCACCTGAGCTGGAACAGAACCTGAACCCTGAGCTATTGGCATTAATAAGATCTGCACCGATCATTGAGCTAACTGGCACACACCAAGAAATTACAGTGGCTTTGGAAACAATGAACTTTACATGCATGGTATTGCCCAGAACTCCAATTTCTTTCTGGCTGACAAGGAATCTCTCCTGCTCTTACCACCTGCCATTGGTGTTTATTAGAAGGATTTGGAGAGTTATGAATTCACATTTTCAAGTAGCACTTGAACCAAGACTCTAAGGCAGGGACGCTGCCCTCTATCCAGCATTCAACATGTCATTGCCATATGGTGGTCATATTGTGACCCAGTCAAAAAGAAAAAAAAAATCAGACTCAAGTACTAAAGACAGGAAAATTTTAGCATCAATAAACAGAACGTGAGTATGAACGGATTGCTTTCCCAATAAAGGTCAAAACGTCCCTACACTGGAGTATTCTGCATTTGTTTTATTTAAGGGGACTACTGATTCCAAGGGTAATTGCAAAAGTTAAGAGCTTTGTTATGTCTGCCCCATGTACTTTGCTGTCTTCTCCAAATGCCTTTGCACAACTTTAATTCTGGTTTATGACTATCCTGTGCCAGAGATTGCTGCAGACTACTTTATATTAAAAGTGATATTTTGGTGTGATAACAAGTTTTAGTTTTAGTTTTAGTATTTCTATTTAAAACAGGACAACATTTAAAAAATGTTCCATGAATTAGGGGATTACTTTTATTGGTTTACTTCTCTCTTTTATTGAAGGAATGTGAATACAGAGATATAGGATTCATTTGTACATTTTTGACAATCTTTAAGTACAGGCTACGAAGAGCTCCATAGGAAATTCCTTTAAATTCACATGTCAAATTTAAATGTCTGATCGGATATTTTTCCTTTTCTGTTTCAGAATGGCAATGATGCTGGTACAAGTCAAATGGCAAAATCCAACTCTGAAAAAGCTGGTGGACTGCAGCAATGTCTGACACTTAAGCACAGCACACAAGTTATCATTTGAGATGTAGTCTTTGTAAAATAATTACATAATAACATGGCAAAATGTATTGTTTTGACATGTTTACATACAAACAATTTACTTAAGTACAATATCACTAAACTATAATTTCTAAAATAATCTAATCCCTTGTCACCTTCGTAAATTCAAATACATGGAAACATTTCGCACCACCCCCCCCCCCCCACCCCGCTACCAAGTATTAAACTGTCAAGCCTATTTTTTACTGGCTCAACATGAGTGTAACCATGATGTTATTGTCTTTTCAGCTCCTCATGTCTGATTTCACTGAAGAATCCTGCAGAATGCTGTCATGTCTGGGCACAATGATTCTAGTATTTACACTGTTCGAAATCCTACTTCAAAGATGACAGGTTTTTCAACTAAGCAATGTTTTTTTTAAATCCATGCGATTTCATGCAAGTGCAATGACATCATGTCATCAGAAATAAAGTACTTTCTCAGTGATGCGATATCACAGTGTTGGTGTGAGTTACTGAAAGCTATCGCTAATTCTTCACAGGTGTTATAGTGCGTGCCTTTAAAACATGAGACTAGACTCAACATATTGCTCAAAGTCTCTGAATAATGTACCAAGAGAGCTCCCATTGAAAGGAATTCGTCATTTACTGGTAATCTGGCTCCCAACAAAAGAATAGAGCATCTACTTTTTTCTTAACTCCTTAAAGACCCAGTGTTGCACTGAACCTTTCAATTTCATACACATCTGTCAAGTATCTCCAGAAATACTTTCCTAGACAATTTTACACACAACAATAAAGTACAAAAGGATGCATGGAATCAATTTTTTTTAAAATTCTTCCCCTAAGTCAAAGAAAAACATTTTTGCAGAAAATAATGTGAAAAGGTCACTCGATGCACAATACTCAATTGCTAATAAATATCCAGAACACATTTTTTTGTTAAAGAAGCTAATTTGGTACTGTTCTGTCGATACCGCTATCTTTGTAACAATTAATGTTCTGTAGCAACCTAATTTCAGATAAATATTTATCAGTATGTCCGGCCAATTGTTCTTTATCCCAGTCTAGAGATACTATTAATGTGGTCACCGTTTATCTTGTATAAAAAGAGAAATTGCTGGAGAAACTCAACAGGTTTGGCAGCATCTGAGAGAGAAAGCAGAGATAACATTTCGAGTCCAGCGGCTCTTCTTCAGAAGGGATTATCTTACGTTTACTTAATATTAAGTATAAACTTAGTGGAATTCGTATTAAATTTTCTCCTTAACAAACTGAATTCACTCATATCACTTCAGAATTACTTTCACTATTTTAACTAACTTCTTTTACAGTGTGTTTATTTAGAAATAAAAGAAGCATTACCAAGTGTTCTGTTTAAAAACAAACTTGTTACGTAGAAACACAGTTAATAGGAACAGGAGTAGGCCATTCAGCCCTTCCAGCCTGTTCAATCAAATCAATATATTTATGGCTGATCATCCATCTGGGTACCCTGTTCCCACTCTGCTAAGCTGCAGTGACTACTTATAACTAATCCAATCTGTCTTCATGTCAGTCCTGTCACCCCAGGCATCAGCCTGGCAGGCCTTGGTTGTGCTCCGTCTCTATCCAGGACATCCTTCCTCAGATAGGAAGGCCAAAACTGCATACAATACTCCAGGTATGATCTCACCTGTTTCAATTTCAGCAAGACGTTCCCGCTGCTGTACTTGAATCCTCTCATTGTGAAGAAATCATACCATTTGCCTTCTTCACCGCCTGCTGCACCTACGCGCTTATTTTCAGTGACTGGTACACAAAGATACTCAGTTCCAGTTGCATCTCCTACTTTTCCAATCTATCGCCATTCAGGTAATAATCTCCCTTCCTGGTTTTGCTGCCAAAGCGGATAAACCACTAACTTAAAACCTCAAAAACTTCCAGTAGATTTGTCAAATATGAATTTCCTTCCATAAGTCTATGCTCGCTCTGCCCAATCTTGTCACCGTTCTCCAAGTTCACTGCTATTAAATCTGTAACAATGAACTCTAACATTTTCCATACTACCAAGGTCAGACAAATCCCCCAGTTTATAATCCCCTATTTTCTCTCTAGCGCCCTTTTTAAAGAGTGGAGTTACATCTGTTGTCATAAGTAGGAAGTCATGAACCCAACCAATGTCCATGATGACCATGTTTGCAGGAAATGCTCCCAGTTGCAGAAATTTGAACTTTGTCTTCCAGAGCTCGAGCAGTGATTGGAAACACTGGCTCATCTGTAAAGTTGGGAGTTAGATAGATAGCATGTTTAGAGGGGTAGTCACACTGCAGCTTAAGGGACTGCAAGAAAGAAGAGAATGCATGCCCAGTGGGCAGGGTAAAAGTATCAAGCTGGTAGTACAGGAGGGCCTGGGGTCCTGCTCACAAATTGGGTTTCTACTTTGCAAGCTGATGAAAACACTGGGAGTGTGGATAGAACGAAGCTTCTGGAATCGTAAGCGGCCTGACTGGGGGAGGAAGAAGAAGATAGAACTGATAGCAATATGGAATTCACTAATTAGGGGACAGGCAAGCATTTCTGTGGCTGCGAAGTTGACTCTAGGATGGTGTCTTGCCTTAGGGCCAGGGATATCACTGACTAGCTGCAAAACATCCTGAGGGGATGAGTGATAAGTCTGATAATAATAATATGGGCAAAATGAGGGATAAGATCTTGCATCAAGAATTTAGGAAGGTAGGCAGTAGACTAAAGAACAGGACCTCAAAAGGTTACAAAGTTCTGGATGCCTCCCAGTGCCACATGCTAGTGAGTACTGAAATAGGTTAATAGGACAGATGAATATGTGGTTCAAGAGTTGGTGCACGAGGGGAAATTTTCGACCCTTGGATTGCTGGGCAATTTTGGGTGAAGGTGGGAACGTACAAGTGGGACATCTTCACCTTAACTAGAAATGAGGACAACAACCTTGTGGGTGAGTTTGCTCATGTTGTTGGGAGGAATTCGACAGGGGGGAGGAGCACAGTGTTATTACAATAGGGACACAGCATTCTTTTCTACAGGAACCAAGGCAGAGGGTCTTCAGCATGATGAGTTTCAAATACGTAAAGTGAAGCTGGATGGCCTCAACTTTAAACCCAGTTGAGTGACAGGTAAGATAGATGAGTTAAGGGTATGAATATACAGATGGAATTAACATGTCATTGTCATCACAGAAATGATTGTGGGAAGGGAGGGGCTGGCAATTTAATGTCTTGCGATATCATATATTCAGGCAAGATGTGGAGGGGGTAATTTTTTTTTAATATTTAAGAAGTCAGTTACTGCAGTAAGGAGGGGCGATATGTTGGAAGGGTCTTCATATTAGGCTTTGTGAGCAGGCCTTAGGAATAAGAGAGAGGCAGTCAGATTGCTGGGAGTGTTATAGACCCTAAGCAGCAGGTAGTTGAGAAGAAAATAGATAGGGAATTCACTGAGGTGAGTAAAAACAACAGAAGAGTATTTATAATTAGGTGATTTCGACTTGCCCAAAATGAATTGCAATAGACACAGCAAAAAGGGTTGAGAGAGGACAGATCTCTTGCAATGTATTTGGGAGAGCCTTTTATATCAATATGTAGACGGCCCAATAAGTGAAGGAAGACTGCTGGGCCTGAGTCCAGCATTAATTTCATCGGAGGCTCCACTTATCTCAACGAGCACGATGATGAAACATTTGAACAAGAACAGGCCAGCTTAGCGTGCCAGTCAACGACCTTACCCACAACCGAGCTATAGATCTTTGCCAAAACTTTGAAGTAGTATAGCAGGTTTTGGTGGGCTTAAAGTACACAAATCCCCAAGTCTGGATGAATTGCATCCTTAGCTGCTGTGGGAGGTGAGAATGGAAATTATAGGGGCTCTGACCCAAATTTTTATTTCCTCTCAGCCCACAGGGAGATGCCAGAGGACTGGAAGATGGCTAATGTGATTCTACATTTCAAGATAAACCAGGAAATTCCAGATCAGTGAGTCTCACATCAATGGCAGGGAAACTACTGATTTTAAAGGTGAAAGGTAGGAGGTTTATAGGATAGTTGAGGGGAAAAAAAATGATTGTAAAGGGCCTACATTGGTCTTCACAAATTTTTTTTTCCACATACTTATTTAAGCTTTCACAATCAGTTTGTGTGCTCTCTGCAAGCTTACGCTCCAACTTTAATCAAAGAGGGAAAAACAATCACTTTATTTGCCTGATGGAATCTAAAATGCGTGGAATCCTCAGGTCTGCTTCATTTTTTGGCCAATTTGTATGACGCTTCTTCAGATCGAATACCAATCTTAATTTCCCTCGTTAGCCACGGGAGGGCTGCCTTTCCCATTTTATTTTTGTGTATGTATTTGCTAATCATAATGTTGACAATGAAGGAATCCTTGGCATGTGTTGTTGCTGACACAGTCATGCATGCCCAGGAAATATCAAAGAAAATTCCAGCCTCAACTCTAAATCTCAGGACAGGCTTTGTAGTTCACAAATAATTTTTCCAACTATAACAGACAAAAAAAGACTTGCATTTATATAGTGAAAACAGAAAATGCTGGAGATCACAGCAGGTCAGGGAGCATCCATGGAGAGACAGCAAGCTAATGCTTCAAGTCTAGATGACTCTGCACCAGAGTTAGCTTGCTTTCTCTCCGTGGATGCTGCCTGACCTGCTGTGATTTCCAGCATTATTTTGTTTTCAGTAGGGATTCTAACATCTGCAGTGATTTTTTCCTACCTTGCATTTATATAGTATTTATCATAGCCTCATACTTGTGCACTGAAATTCCAATAAATTGTATTGTAATGTAAAAGCAGGGCACCAGCAGAATTCACCTGTTCTTGTTCGATTAAGGCTGTGCAAATTTATGTCCATCTGAGGCCTGATAAGGGTTGGCATTAGTGCCTCATCAGAAAGGCAACACTTCTGATTGTGCACACAGAAATGTTAAATTTGAATAAGATAATCTAATCATTACTTCAAAATGTTGCTTTAAAACTCCATTTAAAATGTCAGGAATGAAATTTGAAAATTGGAGCACCATTACGAAACGACATGGAGTGCTACAAAGTAAATGCAGTCAACCACAGAGGAAAACATTCAGAAGGGAGACTAACAGAGTTATTACTTTACTTTTCACTATCTCCTGAAGTAGATCATCTTACATTCATGCAACAGTTACGCATCCTGTCATGATTTAGTGTCAATGATTAAGGGTGAGCTTCTGGAGTACTTGCAAGTGCTTGATAATATAGGGCTGAGTCAGCATAGCTTAGTCAAGTCTTGACAAGTCTGTTACACTTCTTTGAAGAAGTAACAAACAAATCAGATGAAGGAGAACCAGTGGATGTGATATATATGGATTTCCAGGTCTTTGACAAGGTGCCACTCAGAAGGCTGCTAAATAAGGCCCCATGATGTTAGCTGCGAAGCACTGGCATGGATGCAGGATTGGCTGGCTGACAGAAGGGGATAAGATGCTTTTATCAGGATGGCAGCCATTGACATGTGGAGTTCTACAGGGTCCATATTGAGACGACAACTAAGCACATTTAACAATCTGGATAAAAGAATTAAGGGCATTGTTGCTTAGTTTGCAGATGACATGAAGTAGGTGGATGGGGGAGAGATGAGGTCGTGTTGAGGAAGTGGAGAGGCAGAAGGACTTGAGCAGGCTAGAAACGTGAGCAAATAAGTGGCAGCTGGAATATTGTGGGTGAAAGTATGAGGTCATTCACTTTGGTAGAGAGAATAGAGGCACAGAATATTTTCTAAATGGGGAAGGCTTTGGAAATCTGAAGCACAAAGAGGCTTGGGAGGTCTAGTTCAGGCTTCTCTTAAGGCTAACATGCAGGTTCAATTGGTAGTTAGGAAGGCAAATGAATGGTAGCATTCATTTCAAAACAGCTAGAATACAACAGCAGAGACGTACTGTTAAGGCTGTATAAGGGTCTGGTCAGACTACATTTGGCATATCTTCATCAGTTTAGGGCCCTGTACCTAAGGAAGAATGCGCTGACCCTAGAGGGAGTCCGTAGGAGGTTTGCAAAAATGATCAAAGGGATGAAGGGCTTGACATATGAGGGTGGGATGGATAGGTCTGGCCGCCTCTACATTGGTGAGACCAAGCACATTAACTTGTTCTTAGCCTGAACAACTTCTCCTTTAACTCCTCCCACTTCCAACAAACTAAAGGGATGGCCTGAAGAAGGGCAATACCCAAAATGTTGACTGCTCCTTTCCTCCAGATGCTGCCTGGCCTGTATTCTTCCAGCATCTTGTTTGTCTACATTGGATTCCAGTATCTGCAACTATTTTGTCTCTAACTTTTGTAACAAATATTAATGCTCTGAAATGGAGTCACATTAGACCAAAATTATTTACTGTTTCTGTCTCAGCAGGTCATCCAGCCCAAGTTTCTCTGGCACTTTTTGTTCTTCTTTCAGATCTCCACCATTCCCAGTACTTTGCTTTTAATTAAATATTAATGCAGATAGCTGTGGTTAAAAAAAAGCTGCTGCAAATAATTTGTATTATTATTTAGACTGCTCAAAAATTATACTTTTGGACACCAGAGTATTCAAGTTATGGCTTGAGGCACCTTATCCCATGTTCCTTACCCCAACCTCCACACACCAGGCTATGCTATTACATGGATTGCTCTCACACATGATCCACTGTTAGCCACTAATTGCCCACTAATAGCTCTTCATTCACCCAAGCTGATTGCTATTCCCTCCTTTGTCTGTCCAACTGTTGTTCTCTCTCTTTGGGCTCTATGCCAACCTATCATTTACTTTTTAAACTCCTTCCCCCACACCCCTTTTATCTGCATTAAAAAACAAACATTTTCCCCCAGCCACCATCAGTTCTGTGGAAAGGTCATTGAACTTGAAATGTTAATTCTGATTTCTCTCCAAAGCTGCTGTCAGACCCACTGAGGCTTTCCAGAGATTTTTATTTTAAATTATACTTGCTTTGGGGTCAAATTTAGCAATGGGGTAAACACAACACGTTTCAGAATCAGTTTTGAGAATAATTTAAAAAGTAATCAGAGGACTGCCAAGAGGTATGCTTAATCAGAGGGTTAGATAGGGAGAGCCTTTTTCCTAGGATGGTGACGGCGAGCACGAGGGGGCATAGCTTTAAATTGAGGGGTGAAAGATATAGGACAGATGTCAGAGGTAGTTTCTTTACTCAGAGTAGTAAGGGAATGGAATGCTTTGCCTGCAATGGTAGTAGATTCGCCAACTTTAGGTACATTTAAGTCGTCATTGGATAAACATATGGACGTACATGGAATAGTGTAGGTTAGATGGGCTTCAGATCAGTATGACAGATATGGTTAGTAAGTTTGCAGATGACACCAAAATTGGACGCGTATTGGACAGTGAAGAAGGTTTCCTCAGAGTACAATGGGATCTTGTTCAGATGAGCCAATGGGTCGAGGAGTAGCAGATGGCGTTTAATTTAGATAAATGGAGGTGCTGTATTTTGGAAAGACAAATTGGCGCAGGACTTACACACTTAATGGTAAGGTCCTGGGGACTGTTACTGAACAAAGAGACCTTGGTTCATAGTTCCTTAAAAGTGGAGTCACAGGTAAACAGGATAGTGATGAGTGCATTTGGTATGTTTGCCTCTATTGTTTAGTACGTTGAGTACAAGGGTTGAGGGGTCATGTTGTGGTTGTACAGGACATTAGTTATGCCACTTTTGGAATACAGTGCGCAGTTCTGGTCTCCCTGTTAAATGGAGGATGTTGTAGAACTTAAAGGTTCAGAAAAGGTTTACAAGGATGTTGCCAGGGTTGGAGGGTTTGAGCTGTATGGATTGGCTGAATAGGCTAGGGCTATCTCCCCTGGAGCACTGGAGGCTTAGGGGGATGACCTTACAGAAGTTTATAAAATCATTAGGGGCATGGATAGGGTAAATAGACAAGGTCTTTTCCCCAGGGTGGGGGGGGGGGGGGGTCCAAAACTAGTCGGCATAGGTTTAATATGGGAGGGGGAAAGATTTAAAAGGGATCCAATGGGCAACTTATTCGCGCAGAGGGTGGTGCATGTATGGAATGAGCTGCCAGAGGAAGCGGTGGGGATGGGTACAATGATAACATTTAAAAGGCATCAGGATAGGTTTATGAATAGGATGGGTTCAGAGGGATATGGGCTAAATGCTGACAAACGAGACGATGTTCATTTAGGATATTTGGTTGGCATGGCCAAGTTGGACTGTCGGATCTGTTTCCATGCTGTACAACTCTGACTCTTCAGATTTCCAACATCCATTTTGAACTTAGTTGTTAATTCTGCCTCATGGCCAACTTTATATTCACATATCCAGATCCCCTTTAAACACCTGCATTACATTTTTTTGCCATAAAGTATATTGAGTGATATTTTCATGCAATGATAGTGTTTTGAAGACAGTTTTTTTCGACAAGGAATTATGTACATATGGAGTAAATCTGAAATGTCACTGCAACGTGAGGGGTCTGAAAATTATAGACGATTTTATGATCTGTGGTGACGTGTCAGCACTTATCAAATGGATGAAATTGTGTAAGCGTTGTGAGACAAATGCAGCTAGATTTACTGTTCAAGAATGAGCCTAAAGTCCACATTACCTGGTCAGGATACTGACTTACCTGTGATACAATTCTGAAGGAACAGATTGTTGGGGCAAGGGTGTGATGGTGGTGGAGAGAGGGTGTGAGGAAGAAATGGTGATAAATGAAGTGGGAAGGGAGAGAGGAAAAGATGGAGGGGTGCTTTATGAAGGGACATACAGGTAGACTGCTCTGCAGCATTAATAATTCAATAAAATGAAGCGCACAGCTTTTAAAAAAAATATCGTGGAGTGATGAGTGGGTGTGAGGAACAATCAACTCCTCCAACTCCCATATTCTTTATTTTGTTCTTGAGAAAACAGTAGCAGCAGACAGCTATCAGAAAATGAATTTTCCTTCACTGGCTGGAGGAATCTGCCAAAGTTGGTGATGATAGATGAAGTCAGTATGGTCTGGCACATTTGCTGGTCATTGCTACCTCAGATTGCCTCAGTTTCACTGGAGATGATAACTGATTCCACCCCCAGCGGGGCTATGGAATTTCAGCACATGGACGAGGAGACATTGCCTTGTGACCTGGTCTTGTAGTAATCAGAACAAATTTCATTCATTTAGTTTTATATTTCTAAGGGGTGGATGGACTGTTCGCTTTCCGATTTCCTTTCTCCAGCAATCTTGTGTTTAAAAATTTATATATGGAGCATTATTGCAGGACCATCTTTTTCTCTTTCAAATATGAGAATAATGTTGCTGGTCACTCTTCTCTCTCCTTCTCAAGAAACTATTTATCCAAAACAGTTGCTCCAGCTCCTCCAGTCAGGAGCTTCATCTCTCCCACCTTCAGGTGCTCCTCCAGCCACAGATTCTGCCCCTGGAGGAGCAGCGAGAACAGGGGGATTGGGTGATTGGTGGAGTAACTTTGTCTCTTTCACACTAACTGGTCTTTTAATCACAGCTCAGGAGTCAGTTCCTCCTTTCACTGACTGCAACAGATTCACTGCACATGATTCAGATGGTAGATGGTTACAGCAGCTATTTAAAATGGTACATTCCTGACAAGTACAAGTCGAAAACTTGCTAATTTGCAGCAACTTCCCATCCCTGTACTTCCTGGAGCACATTTTTCTTTGAGGTTAACATTTATAATATTGATTGTGTTATCTGTTTGTTATCTGGCTGCAGAGTACAATCATGTTGGTCAGACAGGATTTGTGGTTAATAAACCATATTTGTTATCATTAATTGGTTGACAAATGACAGCTAATTTTAATACTAATCATGATCTCTAAAGTTTCCTCATCACCAACAGCCTGACTGGCCTGCAGATATTTATCAAAAATATTAAATTGCAATATGTAAAAACAAATAGCGTTGGTGAATACTTTTGTAGCACCAGTTCTGTAAAACTGCTTTCCACATAATAGCTGCTTTGACTCAAGACAGTCTCAATTCAATGCCATTAAATCACCCATTCTAGAAATCAGCTGTTTTAAAAGCTCTCGCAATATTGCTGCAGGTGTTTTGGCACCAATGTCAAATTATATTATGACCGGAGTCACAAGTTACAATACTACATTTTGAGAGTACCACATATCTACAAATGCAGGGGAAAGAAATAACAGTTGCACCCGCAGATGCTAATTGCTTGCAAGACCTGGGGGGGGGGATATCACGAATGGCCAAACAAATTTCCTGGGCCTCCTACTGTGACTCTACACGAGCTGAGCAACTCAGAGAACAATTCATTTGCCTGCCCGTTACTGGATACAAGTGTGAGAGCTGAGGATAGGAACAACAGTTTAAAGGAATGAATTTTATTTTGAACAAAACCATTCAGAAAGATAGAAGCTTTTTTCAGAAATTATCTCAGATGAATCAGACAAAGTAGAGTTATTTTGTGCTAACATTTTTTCTTAATGGTCACTGGTATTTCCAGTGAAGACATCAAGTCAAATCACTTACATCAGTAGAAAATTAATTAAAACTCTGAATACATTGCTCAAGCTTGCAAGGAAAACATTACCAACTTGGGTCATGGTTGCACCCCTGACATAATCTCTCAAAATGAAATGTATTGTGGCCTTTTGACAGATTGCTAGTCAGTACTATGCCGATTACATTTAGGAATGTATTACTTTTCTGGAGTCATATCAACACTAACTCTTTTGACGTTTTAAAAGATACATGAATTCCCATCTCACCACATTATTGAAAGTTTCTCCTCTCTATCAGAGTCTCAGATGTTTCCTGTGAGGAGAACCAGATCAAGGATGCAACAGCAAAACTAGCAGAAGTTATGTACCCATATCAAAAATAATCATGGTATAATGATACAAACTGTATTCTTGATCTAACAATCAGTAGCATCTTATGCCTTCTAATTATGCTGAGCAAATATCAGCGTGATTACTAAAATCAAAACTGGTTGAATTGCGGCTCACTGGATCTGAAATGTTAACACTGATTTTTATTCTTCACAGATGCTGCCAGACCTGCTGAACTTTTCCAGCAACTTTGTTTTTGTTTGTGATTGAATTGCTTTGTTAAGCAGATGGATACATGCATGAGTGACTCATTTGATAGCAGTGGTAAGGGGCATACAGCTTACCAGAAGAGTGTAATTTAAATCAGGCCACTAGTGGCCTCAATGTGGTCCACAGGTACGTAAAGGGAAAGTGTAGGGAAGAGGCGGAAAGGGGAAGGAGCACGAGGTAGTGAGGGGAAAGATAGCAGTGCCACTTAGAAAGGATCAGGTGGTCAGCAGTGGCTACATTTGCTTAATCTGAGAATGCTTCACATTATTTTAAAAATGTATCTTATCGAAATGGATCTAAAAACCTGTCGACTTCGTTGTACATACTGCCATGTCAACCACTACCAGCCTGTTGTCGGGGAAGTTTGCTGTGACTATCCTCTTTCCCTGATGGGGTCTAAAGGCTTACTTGGTTTATGGTGGTAGAAAAAACTGCGCGTGAAGCTTAATGTAAAAACGCTCTTCTCTTAAAAGAAATATACAGCTTATTTCATGATAGCAATTGGATGCAAGTTACACTAATAAGATACAGGGCTCTTGTAGCACTGTGATAGTGTCCAATTTTAAGTCCAGGCTCAAGTCTCACCTACCAAAGAGGTATGTCAAACTGTATCTCCAAACAGGTTTATGAAAAAAAATACACCACGAAGAAAGACATTGTTACTAAGCAAACTTGTGTGCATAAATTTTGACCTTACCAGATTATAATGTGTTCTGCCTTTTCTCCACCCTGTTTCCTAAGGTATTTTTAGATTGGATGAACGTTAAATGATTGATTTGGGAGATTGTATTTAGAATCATTATCTCCTACATCATCTCCCCCAAACTTTTTAATCACAGTTAACATCTACGCATTAATGTGTATAGTTACAAAGACTACTTGTCCAGCACATGTAAGTCTCAGACGTGACAAATTCAGGTGGTCTATGGTTTCACAATTCTTCTGGGGTGAAATGGTGGCACAGTGATTGGCACTGCTGCCTCACTGTGCCAGGGACCCAGGTTCGTTTCCATCAACATTCCCCCTGTGTCTGTGTGGTTTCCACAGGTACTCTGGTTGCCTCCCACAGTCCAAAGACTTGCTGGTTAGGTGAATTGGCCATGCTAAATTGCCTTGCAGTGGCCAGGGATGTGCAGGCCAAGTTGGATAAAGCCATGGTTAATGTAGCATTACAGAGTTAGGCTGAAGGTCTAGGTGGGATGCTCTTCAGAGGATAGTGTAGAATTGATGGGCTGAATGGCCTCTTCTACTCCGTGGGGATTCTACGATTCTATAATGCATTCATTTTTGAACTGAGAAATTGGGTACTGGCATGATGACTGTTGATTTTAGTTCTGCTCTAGATACTGTGCAGTCAGCTTTACTTTGTAGGGCATTTTATTTCAACATACTTCATTGAGGATGTTGGTCATACTAAATTAGGCATTCAGTCCTTTACTTTACCTGTGCAACCTTTAACTTCGTGAATATGTTTCACAAGGTAACACTTTCTTGCTGAATCAAGTAGTTTCCACATAACAATCTGGGGGGACATCTCATCTCATCTCATTAATTCCCTTTACAGATGACAGTCGGGTGAAATGGGAAGTTTCCTTTTTGACCATTGAAGATTTCTTGACTTCTGAATCTGTGAACGTTGGTCATCCTACCTCAGTGTTGGTTCTCATGATGTTGTATGTACCCCATCTTCAAACAGTGCAAGCAAATCTTTATTCTGAATATGCAGTTACATCTCAGTTGAAGTCTGTAAACTCTTAGCTTCAACTTTGAATTAGGTTGAATGACTTTATTTGCTCCCTATGGTGCCTTTCTGATGAATCCAAAATGCCCACATCCTCAGGTATGCTACTTGAAAAATGTTGCAGATTTAGCTGTCACTAGTACAGATTGGAAGATAAAGAACTGAAATATTCCTCTTAAATCCATGCCATCAACTGACATCAAATTTGTATCGGATATTATATTTTGTTCACCAAGCCGTGTTGGTGCCTGAACTAATTCACTTAAAGACTGATCAATTAGCTAAAATGGGTTCTATTGCTCATTTTTTTTCCTCCTTCACTGATCTTCTATCAAATTTTGCTTGCTTGTGTTATCTCAATTTTTTTTAGATGTGATGTCAGAATAGAAAGCGCTGTTTCCCTATCCTGACAACCCTATGTTATTGCAGATTTCACAATCAGTTATGAGATCTTCCAACTCTCAAGGTCTCTGATCACCATACCACTGACTTAGCCTTGACTCTACACCTGGTGATCTCTAAGTGTCCTCTGACATATCCTACCTAAGGCATCAGCCTGAAGGGAGTTGGATTAATGAGCCTTCTGTCATAAACAAGTAAGTCTTCAACAGTTGTGAAATGCTATCAGTGCTGAAAGCATGTGCTCATGGCTAACTCACTGGATGTTTTGGTCTGGTCATTCTTTAACACAATACTGGTGAATTGAAGTAGATTACCACCAGTTTTGTTTTCCTAAATTTGTTCGAGCCTAATTTTGCATTTTGGCCAGAGGCTCTTCTCAGCCACATAAAACATATTTCTTATGTCGTTGTAGCTAATTTCAATAGACACATTCTTCATTTTTGGGCTCCAGCATGAGTCTAAGATACCCAATGAATATTTGACAGGTTGTTCCTTGATTCTTCAAAAACTGTTTATTCCTGAACAGGATGTTCTCTTCCTGGCTTGTTTTTGGGCAAGCTCAACATAAATTAATCTCTTACCCTGTAAATTGTCCATTTTAACAAGTTGAAGTCCTTTCCCAATTCAAGAAGATTTCTGAGGAAGGGTCACTGGACCCAAAATGTTAACTCTAATTTGTCACCACAGGTGATGCCAGACCTGCTGATCTTTTCCAGAAATTTCCATTTTTGTTCCCTCAACCGACTACTTAGACATCGTGGAGATCACAATAATACAGTAAACTTATGGTATTTGATGTACATAATTTTTGCTGGTTTACTGATGCCACTGGTTCATAACATGCCAGTTCAAAAAAGTTTGTTGCACTGTATGCATCTTCTAAAAATGATCCTCCGTTTTACGGACGTAGTTTGGAAAAAAATTGTGGGCATTGTTTGGATCTATAAGAATTTCTTGTTCTAGTGTGTTGACATGAACAATTAGTATCTGCTGTCTGTCCTGCTCTTTGTATTGGATATCTTAAGGTTTTTGTGCCTTGTAAGCCCAAATGGATTCTCTTGCTCTCCTATGATAAGATTATCCTTCTCTCAGGACCTCCCCTTGAGTTTTCTTGCTTTCTACTTGCAGATCAATCTAAATAGCGTTCTCAAAGTCAAATCTCCTATGCACTATGATATATCTAACAAAACTTCATCAGTAATACCAACATTGTATCTTATAATTTCTGATTTCAGACCTTCATAGTCACAGTTTCTTCTAAACTGTATATGTCACTACAGATTTATCTGGATGCTGAACTCATTAATCTGAAAAAAATCACCAGATTTAAAGTAATGGTAACTAGCTTGTACGGTTTCACTGAAGGTATCTGTGCTCTACAACTTGTTAAAGCATATAAAAAAATCAGTTATAGGAACTATACAGCCAACCTGTTTCAAAGTCTCCATAGGAAAAACACCACCCAAAGTTACAGGCGAAATAAAAAGTCTCTCTCTCAGCTTTGCTATTAAGCCTAAAGATGATTCCAGACTCTAACAAATCTCTAATGCCCTATTATTTACCATGCGAGGATGCAAATGCTCTAAAGTAAACAAAAGTCCATCAGTCCACAAAACACATTCATGACCAGACTCCGAAAACTGTTTAAAAAAGCAATTGCGATGGTTACAGAAATGTTTACAAGTTATTTATTAACTTTAGACACAGAAAAACTCAGGAGCTGATAGCCCAAAATCTGAAATCCAAGCCTACAGCAACTAACATTAAAAATTACACATACAAACCCGACAGCTTACATCGTACCTTATTATCTTCTGCTGTTAGACTTTGTCTGTTTAGGCTTTTAAAATTGGTACTGTCACTTTATTTCTGACTTCACGTTGTCACTGGTGCTGCAACGTTGGTTTAAATTACATCAATCGTTTTACATCCCTGGTAGCAGAACCTCATGGTTTCTAACTGCCTTATTAACTTCTAGTTTTCTCAGCTGTTTTACAAGATAAATATTTCCCCGTTGTCTAACAGATTCTTAGCTTTACTCACAAAATTCTGATGTCTGTTCCCTTCCTGTTGTAACCTCTAATTTGGGTTTAATCATACAGATCCTTCTCCTACTTCTCAATGGAATCTGTAACTGCCAGGTGTGATTAACATACAGTTGCTTCTGTGCTTCTTTTACCAGGTCTGATGTAAAAGGTTTCACCATTAATTGGCATTTCTTCTTTATTTGACCCTCAACGAGTTTGTCTCCAGGATTGCTTCATTATTCAGCTGCTACTGCTGCTGTCTGAGTAAATAGCACCTAAAATTGCCAAGTCTTTAAATTTTGAATGTTCAGTATTGCACCTGGATCCTGTGGAATTTTCTAATTTTGGATACATTGGAATTCTCATTGTTATGCTGGTATTAATCAAAGGTGCCCATTACTGCCAAACTATTGTATGCTTGCAGTGCTAGCCACTATCCAAAATAGCCCCAGACATCAGTATCCTATCACCAAATTACCATTTACATGTGTAGAGTCCTTGACATTGACCACCTGCCTCAGACTCTGGTGTCAGAGTGAACACAATGTCTGACACTGCTGTTTATCTGTCAGCTAGAGGTCCCCAACTGGCCCAGATTAACAGCTCCAATGAGGGAACGCATATATTGTGAGAATCACCTGGCTGACCTCATTACAATCACTACACTACCAACTTGTGTTTGGGATAGTTCGTTGCCATCATCCTCTTTCATAGGTGGGTCTAAGGGCCTACCTGATTCACAGTGGTAGAATAACATCACTAATTAATCTTGACAAGAAGAGGTCACTGCATTTAAAAATATAAAGTTTATTGTATGTTCACAATCAGGTACGAGTAATATAGTCAGTCATTGTTACAAATTATTGGGAGATCTGTGGATATAGGTCTTCACCAAACAAGAGCATAAGATGATCTCTCTTTTTCCCATCCGAGTCCCAATGATGTCATTCTCAACATCAACTCTTACCACATCACTATACATAGGTGCGGATTTTCTTAGTGCAGTAAGATCTGGCAGCAGTTGGCTTAGGATAAACCAGTCTTGCTGTTGAGCCGCAAACGATCATTAGTAACTGCATATGCAATTAAATTGCCCAATGCTTTTTTCAGGCACGAACAGTACATGCTGACCACTGTCAATTTATCAATACAGTGTGAGGCATATTTTAGGTTTCAGTGTTTGCTCCCTATGTTTGATGTTTGAGAAACCTTTAGTGCTCATAAAATGGGCTATGTACAGTTGAATCTTTTGGCGCCTGTAACAGCTTTTGAATGCCAAGTTAAAACAATGTTTAGGAAAGGCAAACGATAAAAACGTAAAAATCCTTTACCTCTCAAAGCAGTTAAACAGGAAGGTGTAAAGCAGGAAGAAGAAATGACATTGACTGTTTGACTTAGCTCTTACAGGCAAACCTTTTGCTCTCCATTCAATGAAAAGATCAAAACCACAATGACAGTTAAAAATATGCAAGTCAAAACACAATCTTTGGCAAAACAATGCACCCATACAGCCCTGAATTTCACCAGTTCTAAATAATATCACACCTGTCATCATGTCAAGGCGCTTGGCTCGCTTCCACAGCCAGACAAATCACCTTTGTCTCTATGGCAAAATTGCTCTGCACAAACTAAAATATCAAAAATTCCAGCAGAAAATAACTTGCAATTACAAAAATGGAAAAAGGAGTAAATTAATGATAGCAAATGTGATGGGTCACTTCTTCAAACCCTAAAATTCACTGAAGCCCAAAAATGGCATTCAAAACCATCTTCTAAAGGACAAAAAGGAATATTATTCATTATCTTCGCACACTAGGTTTGTCTTCAAATTTTTCAGATTAAATCTCATCAGTTCTCAAAATGAAACATAAAACTGCTTTTATTGAATATTTATGATTTTATGTTAGTATTGATACTGTAAAATATCCATATCTTCAGAAATACAAAGAAAGGAGGACAACAAACAATCATGAGTTCTTCATACTAAATAAAACAGGGACACACAGAAGAGTGAACATGATGATCATTGTAAATCACAAACACTTTGGCAAAGGTCAAGTTCACATGAATCAGAACATTTACTATCGGCACACATAGTTCTCTCAAAAATCAGATTGCTTTCCACCAGTATATCTATCTTAGCATGATTCAAAACATTAATTTAAAAACTGACCATTTCATCACTTCCTTGAAAATACATTTTTTCAAATAAAAAGATGTTTATTTCTAAATGATGACATATGTGATGAACTTTTGCTTCTTTTCAGAAACATAGAAAATATGGTATAGTTTGTAATGCTCCTCATCTGTGTGGTAAATAGTCCTTCTGAGACTATGACTCGTAGTCAACATACACCCCACAGGAACATAGAAACAGGAGTAGGTTGTTCAGCCCCTCCAGCCTGTTCTGTCATTCAATGAGGTCATGGCTGATTTGAGACCTAAATCCATATACCTCCCTTTGGCTCATAGTCCTTAATACCATTGCTTAACAAAAATTTATCTGACAGATTTAAAATTAAGCACTGCTCTAGCAAATAACCTCCCGTGTCCTCCATGCCAACATGTGTCTCTTTTATCCATCCCATGGTCATTTATAGAATCTATGGCAAATTATTGCACCATATTTTATCAACCCGTGCCTCCATCCACCAAACTTAGCCCTTAAACCCTCATATCAACTCACCTAGAATCAACAAAGGGCAAATCTCAGGAGCCACGGGATAAAACAAAATTAAGTTTGAAGTGCCTAATGAAGGTTTTATTCAAAACAATTTCTCAATCATGAAAGCCCATGCACAACATCCCATATTCAATCAATTAAATAATCCATTATAAAAGTAAATACTTCAAGAGCTAAACCCCACAAGAGAAAACATTTCATCCAAGTACTTAATCACTGATAAAAACAAGCACGGAAATCCGCTGTTCCTTCTCAAACAGAAGGTGGTATCAATAAAGCTGAAAAACAGCAGGCATCCCACTAAGACAGCGGAAGGTTCCGAAATGTCTCACAAATCTCATCTAATGTTAGAAACCCTCAAGCACATATTAACAGACAATATGAAGTAGCAAACAATTCATTATTCTATTAAAAACTCCTTTTTTTTCCAAACATTGAAACAGGTAGAGCTTTAAATGCATCTGTATTGTGATTTCACAAATCCTTTGACTGGCTTGTTTTGAAAGATTTTTTGACAGGTTAACAGTTGGTCTCACACCTTTCTTGACTGTTTCAATGAGCTGAATAGTTCCTATGAATGCATGCACTTTTTTCCCACATTTGTGTTTACTTTTAACAATCTCAAGGAGCCCCCAACCTCTCCAAAGAGCACCTGAATCATTCACAAGTCTGTTCGGACCATAGCTTTCCAAAGAAAATATCATGTCACTGTAGGATGCCACAAAGGTTACTCTCACTCCTGCAAGGCCTAAACTGCATATTGTCTGCCACCTCCTTTTGTTTTGAAAATTATACCTGTCTGGAGACAGCTGGTAGCTTTATAAAAGGTTGTTAACCCTAAAAGCCAAGGACGTGCAATTTGAAACCTACCCATTTCTCCCGTTCCATGCAAAAATGGTGAGAAATGGGTTTCGGAATGGAAATTCTGGACCTTAACCATTGTAGGTAATTTTGCAACAATAGAGACATATCCCACTGTTGTGAAAATTCTTGCCCAAATCTCTAGTACAGTACATCAGATGTAATTTCACCAAAGCCTTCTACAACTATAACAAGACCTCCTTTATGCTGAACTCCAACTTGCTTTCAATTAAAGCCAACATATCACTTAGGATTGCTTGCTGCATCAATACAGTAAAGCTCTGTGATTTGTGTTTAAGAACGCTCTCTAAATACTAACATTTCCCATCCTCTCACTATTTATAAAACATCTGTTTTTCTGTTCTTCCAACTGAAGTGGGGAATCTCACATTTCCGCACTTTATACTTCATCTGCAGTTCACCTAATCTATCTATATGCCTTTGGCACTCTTTGGGCCTAAGTTCAACACTATAAACGACCGAGCTCCGAGTGGGATAATATCTCAACCTTTGTCTACATCGGAGCTTATTTTCAGAGGTAGTTTCATATCATCAGTAAACTTGGTAAAATTGCAGTTAGTCTCTTCATTCAAGTCATTAATATAGGCTACAAAATACTGAGAATACACAGGCAACCCTTAGCCCATCAACCTGAAAATTATTTTTTTACTCCAACTATGTTTTCAGTCCTTGGATCAGTCCTTTGTCCGTTTAATATTTTATCACCAACTTCATTAGCCCTTGACTTGTGTACTAGCATTACTGAAAGCTTTGAAAATTCGAATATACAACATCCCCTGGTTTTCAAAGCAAAAACACAAACTGTTGGAACATAGCTCAGGCTGCAACTTTGAAAAGAAGTCAGAGTTAATGTTTTGGGTCTGGTGATCCTTCCTTGGAACAGTTCTGGGGGAAGGTCACCAGACCTGTAATATTAACTCTAATTTCCCTTCACAGAGGCTGCCAGATCTGCTGAGCTTTTCCAAACAACTTGTGTCTTCATTTCTGAATTACAGGATCCATTCTTTCCGTATTTATCCCCTGGTTTCCACTTTATTTACTCTGCTCGTAATGTCCCCCACAAATACAAAATGATTGTCAAATTTTCCTTTCATAGTACCATATCTAGTCTGCTGATTTTATTATGATTTCCTAAAAAGCCTCATCAGTACTTCCAGTAACTTTTAGAAGAGTCATACCTTGAAATGTTATCGAGTCAGACAGCCTAGAAATAGGGCCCACGGCCCAACTTGTCTTTCGTGCCAACTAGGTTTCCCAAACTGAACTAGTCCCATTTGCCTGTTTTTAGCCAAGATCCCTCTAAAGCTTTCCTATCCATGTGCCTGTCAAAACTATCTTTAAAATATTGTAATTGTACATCGCTCTATCCACGTTGCTTCTTCCACATATGCACCACCTTCCATGTGAAAAAGATGTCCTTCGGGTCCCTTTTAAATCTTTTTCCTCCCATCTTAACCATATGCCCTTTAGTTTTGGACTCCCCTCCCCTGGGGAAAGGACCTTGGCAATTCACCTTATCTACATCCCTCATGATTCTATAAACCTCTATAAAGGTCACCCTCAGCTTTGTACACTCCATGGGAAAAAAGTGATGCCCATCCAGCATCTCTTTATAACTCAGACTGTCCAGTAATGGTAACATCCTTGTAAATCTCTTGTGCATCCTTCCCAGTTTAAGAACATTCTCTTTATCGCAGGGCAAATAGAATTGTATGCAGTACTCCAAACATACCTCACCAATGTCTTATTCAATTCCGATATGATGATGTCTCAATTCCGGTACGCAATGCACTGACCAATGAAGGCAAGCGTACCAAACACCACCTTCACCACCCTGTCCACTTGTGATGTCACACTCCCCAGGGTCTTACCATTAACGATATATATCTTTTTCTGGTTTGCCTGCTCAACACCTCACATTTATCTGAATTAGACTCCATCCACCACTCTTCAACCCATTGGCCCAGATGA
The DNA here is from genome assembly GCF_030684315.1 of Stegostoma tigrinum. NCBI lineage: Eukaryota > Metazoa > Chordata > Chondrichthyes > Orectolobiformes > Stegostomatidae > Stegostoma > Stegostoma tigrinum. The sequence continues at coordinate 14,643,935 of NC_081355.1, read as the reverse complement.
TCAAGATCATATTGCACTCTTAGATAACCCTCTTCACTGTCCACTACACCACCAATTTGCATCATCTGCAAACTTGCCAACCATGCCTCCTATATCATCCAAAGCATTTGTACAAACAACAAACAGCTGACACAGCACCGATCCTTGCGGCACACCGCTGTATGTTAGCCATTGAGTGTTTAAAATTAGACAGCATGCACAGCCTCAGGTTAATAAATTAAACAAAAGATATAATCTCTGATGTTGCAGCATTCTTTTGGTGCTGCACTAATGCACAAGTCTGGATTAAAAGATGAAGTCTTTGAAATAGGGCTTGAATTTACAGACAAAAAAAACTGAAAATGGTATCACTGAGACATGACTAAGTGCAAAGCATTCAAAATAATCAAATGCATTTGCAGATTAGTGGTTAGGCAGAGTAAGGTAACAGCTTTTACTTGGTACTGTATAATGAACCGGAAAACCCTTTAGCAAAATAGCATTTCTACAGCAATAGATGTATGGTTATACCAGTATGTGGTGATTGATTTATTGTATAATTTACAAGCTGAATAGAATAGACTTGGGTTTTACAGTTTGCCTAGCAGATATGAGCCTCTCAGCTAGACAGAATACATGGAGCCGGGAGGTGACCTTATCAGAGATGATCTTAAAAAGTTTCTAAGAAAATACCTTCAGCAAGTTTGAAGACTAAAACAGTACATTATTTGGTATTGTTAGACATAAATCTATCAATATGTTTGTGTTTTTATGGGGGGGTAAAAAAAATCCATGAACCTTTCGACCTTTCCTTTTTTTTAAAAAAAGAAGTCAAGCGCATAAATTCAATAATTGTCTTTCAGTTAGCAGGCAGAACCTTATGCAAAATAAATGATTTCTTTCTCCCTCAATCAAATAATTAAATTAAAATTTCAGTTTTGGTGGAAAATTGGTATGATTTGAAGCACTCAAATGCATTTTGCTCAGTTGACTTTAGGTGAGGCTGCCTTCAAGTCTCACCTAATTCAATATAAAAGACTCAAGGATACAAATGGTCATAACCCTTCAGGGGACTGTAACCTGCCCAGACTAATGTCAGAATATATACTGAGCACTCCTACTATCTTTGTTAAGATAACCTATCTTGGCAGATCAGTTCAAACATTGAATTTCCGAAAAACACCATAATTCCATTTACTACTTTAAATGCATTTTCAATTATTTCAATTTCTGGCTTACTGATGCATTAATATCCCTCCTACATGATTTAATATTTTTTGTAAAATATCAATATGATCCCTCTTCAGTAGCTTCACTCCAAAGTGTAAAAGTAGAACTGCTCTGAACATATTGTTTGCATTTATCAATTAAAATACACAAAAAGATGTGCATCTTGTGGCATAAGAATGTCAATACGAATGCACTGACTTGTGTAGAAGAGGCTAAGGTGCTACAAATCAGTCTCTGACTACTGCATGTAATATATGTTTTTGTGCATCAATGTAAACTTGAAACATCAATGTGAAATTCTGTATTTATTCATTTGCCATTTCTCTTGGAGAATACACTAAATTCACACAAGTTCTCCTAATTTCTTGTCTCCTTTGCTAAATATAGTGACTCACATAAGGATGGGGGAAATCAGGCTTTGAATGATTGGGAAACATGGTATTCCTTGAATATGCAGTGTGCAAGCTAAAAATCAGTGGGAGTATTTGATCAGAGGGATGTATGACTGAGTTCAAATATAGAAGAAAGAATGGGTTTGGGGGGAAAAAAGACGTGTTTTCCTCTTAAGTGCAACAGTGACAGTGCATGCCCTGAAAGTTTGACAATGTTGTACAGTACCATATAAATAATTTGCTGAAATATTAGGTTCAATTTACAGTCTTGCAGTGGAATCAATGAAATGTCTTTGAATGAAGTGATATCCCATGGTATAATAAAAACAAGAAAGTCATTGATAAGAAATTATTTTCCTAAAAAGTTAGGGTTTTGCCAACACTGCCTGATTTGGAGGTTTATTCCACATAATGATTCAGATTTCTGTAAAATAAAATTCTGATACTTATCCTAAAATTTATCTAATTATTTTTCTTACCCTTCAAAATTTAATTCCCTATAAAGTAACCGTTTTTTCCATAGCCTTCATAATTTTATATACCTTGAAGATCACTTCTAATTTGCCTAATTTGCAGGCTACAACGCCTTTCTCTTTCAACTTTTTTTCCTGAACACAAACCCTTGCATTTAGGGTTTAGCCTCATACCTCTTCCTTACATTGTTCATCAGCTGAATACTCCTCAACAACCATTGTTCAAGATGCTGACCAGATGCATGACAGTTTCACTATTACTTCACTGATTTACATTGTGTGCCATGTTGACTGCTGCTCTGTATTTGTTGGGTATACTTAATGTATAATCTGCCAGACTCCTAGGTCTCCTTAAGTATCATTCTAGGCTATTTCAACACCATTTATCCAGTATGTGAATTCAACTCCAAAATAACATATGTATTCCATAAAAACTCTGACCATGAAATTCAACAGGCTGCTTTCCAATTATTCAAAATCATTTCAAATCTGATAACTGCCTTGGTTGTGAAAAGAAACACTGTTATACCGAGGATCTTTCTTCTGCTTTTTGGAAAGTACATACTAAGGGTACTATTATTTTCCTTTCAGAATTTAAACAAGAGTGGCCAGATAGAATACACAATAGCAAACATACTTCATTGATTTTCAACAGAACAAAGCAAACACCTAAAAAGAAATGTTAATCCTCTAATTTTGCACCAGTACAATTATTTAATCAAAGACATTTATAGCTGAGACATAATGTCAAGTAAATTGGGTTGGGAAAATATAAATTCCTTTCAAGTGCCTTGGTAAGTGTGCACTTGTTCTTAATCAACCTTTGTAGATATGTTATAACATAGCTCCAGCACAGGTGGGACATAAAGCTGTAGACGTTCTGGTTTAGAAGCAGGGAAGCTACCACTGTACTATGCAGCCCTTAGTAATGGTGCATGTTTCCTAATTTTATGAGCTTCAGCTATTCTTGAGAAATCGCAAATAAACGTGCTCTGTTATACTATCTTACTCCACCCAGTCCAACCATGTCCTATCACTGCACAACACCTCTTTCATCTATGCTTCCCAATTTCTGGGTCATCACAAATTGAGGACAAGTATCAAACCCACTTATGACAACGCTTAGGCACCACAATATGTAAGGGAGACTGTGGTTTGCTAGAAGACCTTGGCACAACGCAAGTTGGTGAGTAAAGGATTCAGGGTGGTTAAAATTCTCACTTTGCTGAATTCTCTAATTAACTGATATAACTTAATGAGGTATTCGACTGTAAACTGCTTGGAATCCACAATCCAACCATCCACTTGAGTCCAAACTCACCTAACAAATGACTCTTGCAGCTAGCCCTGCTTGGTGCAAATGACAGGAAATGCATTATATGATGTCATCCCATCATTTACCTTCTAATTCGACATGCTTGGCCTTCTCTGAAGTTTTCACACTGCATGAAAAGACATGCAGAGGTTGGGAGGTATGTTGGCACAATAGAACTAAATTGAGCTTTTGTCCCAACATGTATCAATGATAATCAGTGAGAGAGAAAGAAGCTGCCACTTAAGCTTCATCTCATTTGCCCAGAGCCCTAACTAGATGCATCAAATCAGTTGCCAAATTCTCCTTGCACCTATATCTTCTTCACCCAGTTGAATTCTCCTTATTTCCATACAAATATCTTTACTACCCTGACCTCATTCATTCCTCTGATTTTCTTTTCTCCCCCACCTCCCGTGTTATGTCCTGAGGCTTCAAAATTATGACTTCTAGTGGTTGTGGTACTGATGATCCACATTGACATTACAGGAGAATTGATCCAGAAGCTGAAGGAATCTTTGCAAAATTTATGCTTTAAAACATGGTCAGAAGTTGCATCTGTGTAGAACATTTATTATACCCAATTCCCCAACATTAACATTCTTCTTAACACATTGGACTAATCCATTCAAAAATTATGTCTACTTTCACAGATAGTCATGAAACTTGAGTAATGATGGTTATCACTCTCATAACGTAATCCCTCATTTTTTCTGACTTCTTTTCTGCTTTTCCTTGACCTCCAATGGGAAAACATGCATTGTAGTTCTATTATTTAAAACAATCATTAGCGAAAATTAAAAATTTAAAAATGTAAACCATAAAAGACCATTCTATCCTAAAAATAATGGTAAGGTATACCATAATTGATGTGCAAATCATTTAGCAACTTTAGACAACAGTTGGTGTGTGGTAAAATGAAATTCCAGGATGGTCTTTATTGCTATTGGTTTGGAATTTAAAAACAGGGAAAAAGTCTTGTTACAACTGCACTTGGAGTACTGTGAACAGTTTTGGTCCCTGATTGAAGAAAAAGGTAATACTGGCATCTGAGGCTGTTCAAAACAGATTCACAAGGGTGATTCCTGAGATGAAAGGGTTGATTTGTAATAAACAGCTAAAGAAAAACAGAAAAACAACAAGTTAGGTCATTATTCATTAGAGTTTGGAAGAATGCGGAGTGATCTTATTGAAACATTTAAGATTCTGGAGGCCATGAAGGGTTAGATATTGAGAAGATGTTTCTACTGGTAGGGTATCTCGAACTAGAGGACATAGTTACAGAATTGGGGAAACATTTAAAACAGAGATGTGAAGGAATTTCTTCTCCAAAGGGTAGCACATGTGTGAAATTTTCTACTCCAAACAGTACCCCGTAAGTATTTAAAAAGGAAGCAGATTGATATTTAAAATATCAGAGTTGACAGCTATACTGAGCTGGTACCAAAGAAGAGTTAAATCTGGAGGAAGGGGAGCCATGATCTTATTGGATGATGGGGCAAGTTTGAAGGACTGAATTGCCTACTCCTGTTCCTAATTTTGATGTTCTAATGAGATGTGTAAATTCTACGTAGGTCAAATAAAAATGACAATCTTTTGAAGAACAGTCATATTTGACTTGGCAGATCAATTCTATTTCCTCTTCACAGATACAGCCAGACTTGCCGAGTATTTCCCGTACCTTGTTTCTGTTACAAAAAATTACACCAAAGACTCCCCTTTTAAATGTACCAAATTCTGCGAAGTTCTTGCACTGATGTCACAGACTGATCATAGAAAGTCGTAGCATGTCAATTTTTGTTCAAACATCCTTTTTAATTTGGCAGTGAGAGTCTTTCGTAAACCACTTTTCTAGGACAGAAAAATTAAGTATGAAACCATATTCCTTCAGTTTTAATTGTTACGGGAGCTTTGAAACAAGCATTTTTTTTTTCCTCTTTTCCTTGTTCTTTAATTTCTCTCTCAATCCAAACTTTTTCTCCCTCATTCATGGTCTGTAACTGATTTCGATTTCACTATAGTGACTTGCTCTTCATGATTCAGAACCTGCCCTTTTCATTAACAATTTTTCAATCTAACTCGTTAAGGAGATGCACAATAGCTTAGCCTTTCCACACATATCCCTGATGTTCTGTAGATGCTGCCATGCTATGATGATTTCCGGATGCAACAAAATAGTTTCAATGTCTTTTTGCAAAACTAAATGGGCAAGGACAAGTCTAAAGAGTGGTGGGTGCCATTTGCTAACCAGGCAGGGTAAACTTTGGTCCATTATACTAAAGAATTAAAAGTATGTATCCAGCTACTGCATAGGCCAATTATGTATTTTTTTTTAAAAAAACAGGAAATGTTAACTGTACCAAACAAAAAGTGAATACAGTTTTAAAAAGGTCATGTTTAAAATTTAACAAGAGCCATTTGACAGTAAATTATGAATATTCAGTCTTTGAGCATTGTCATTTTTCAGCGATTTTCATCTTGCACTCAAGGTCATTCACAAGAATTTCAATGAAAAGGGGAGCAACTTTTACACTGTTTGAAGAGATGCAGATCCTTAACAAACGAGCTCTGATTGGTTAAGGCATTGCCACGGAGAATGCATCAGATGATAGATGACAGTTAACTGCCACGCTAAAGGCAATGCTCTGAAGAATGACCCAGAGAAAGCTGTCACCTATTTTGTTAAGTTGCAACAGGTACAAACAGCATATATGTTTCTCCTGTTTGCAAAGAACAGGGTTCTGCATACTTATATCCAAAAACACACACATGTAGTTGGTACAGCTGCTTTATTTGAATCCACAGCTGCATGCAAGAATTTCCTTACTAGACTTAATTGATCCATTGTGCATTCAAAATAGCCTTTGAATGCAGCAGTCAAATGAGTTTAAAAACCTTTCCTTGCCATGTTATTGAGAAATCTATCATTATCTACCACTGTCTATTGCAAGTCCTATTCACCAGTCCATGTGTGCATCATTATTGTTTCAGTTCCAGGCTATAAGTTTGGCCTAATCGGCTGGCTGCATTTGTTGCCACCCAAGACACTGTTATAAAGAAGTGACTAAAAATGAGAAAACTCATGAAAATGAAAAGAATTGAATTCAAGAATATATCAGTAAACCTGAAAAAGTATCAAGCAAACTAGAATTCTAACTTTTCTTTGAAAAAGTTGCCTTTTTAATTGTGTTTCTATATGCGGAAGCAGATTGAGAAAAATTGGAGGTTAGCATGCACAGTTAGCAATTCTCAGTATATTGTTTTGGTCAACAAACACTACGTTATTGCTAACCTTATACATGGGGCCTGAACAATTTGCTCACTACGCAAGATTTTTGCTGAAATAGGACATATCAGAACCATCCTGAGGGATAATAAAATTTCTCACTATATAATAACACAACTCCATGAACACCCAAAGTCGTTTAGACCTTTAAAACTGCCCAATCATGTCAGAATACCTTGGAAGGGTGAGGCATCTCAAAACTGAGCTACCATTGAAGTTAACTGTTTCTCTTTGATCAGGCAAGAATATAAGTTGTTTTTGCCACTAACGGGACACTGCTAAAATAAATGCTTTCTATCACACAAATGGGTAATGTGGTTTATGAATTTCAGTGCTGCTGTTCCTTGGGATGTAGTTTGTACATCCCAAAGACTGGCAGATTGTGTCCAACAATACATTTCTTTTGTAGTTCACAACAGGCGAGGTACTGACAGTATCCAGTCTGTGCTTGCAAATGCAAAACATTGTGTCCAATAAAAAAATTACTTAGTGATTGGATACTATTTGCTTAATAACCTTGCATGCATTAAGAATTATGTTGACAATCAACTTAAGATTGTCAGTTTCCCTTGAAGTACAGCACACTGCAACTCCATATATGAATACACATATGGATGTGCATACATTGCACTTGTTTTGACTTAAAATAGGTGACATAAATACTCTGGTTCACTCAATAGGGCAAAACCTGGATCAACGTCAACCTGCCTGGATTAAAAAGATTGGCCGTGATCTGTCAGTCATCATATAACTGGCACATTCTCAATGATAATGCTTCTACCAATTATATTTTACTTGCCAACCACAGAATCCCACGGGTGTAGAAACAAGCCCTTTGGCCCAACTAGTCTGCACCAAACCTGAGCACCCCACCCAGGCCCATCCCTCTACAATCCACCTAATTAAAACATCCCTGCATGCTATGGGCAATTTAGCATGGCCAACCCACCCAGCCTGCACACTTTTGACTGTGGGAGGAAACCGGAACACCTGGAGGAAACCCACGCAGGCACAGGGAGAATGTATAAACTCCACACAGACAGTTGTCTGGGGACAGAATCAAACCAGAGTTCCTGGTGCTGTGAGGCAGCAGCGTTAACCACTGAGCCACTGATCAACTCTCTTCACATACAAAAGAATACCAACATAAAGGTATGTCCTGATGAGTACTTGACAAAAAGCTTTGATCAAGTGTGTCTTTTTTCACAAACAATTGAAAAAATTAAAAATTCAAAGTCACCATAGTCTCAGGACCACAGAGAGAGATGACTGGTGGTAGTTTGCCTGAGGGTCATCATGCAAGGGGCAAGATCAAGAAGGTGGAACATTTATGGTGAACCTAGCTGGTATAGGAACTAAACCTGTGCTGTTGACACTGCTCTGCATTGCAAACCAGCTATCCAGCCAAATGAGCCGAGTATAGTACTTAACAAGTACTTGACAGATTTACATCAGATCAAACGTCCATCTGTAAAGCACTGTGGTTTATCAGTGGCGGAACTAGATACCCCAATCTGCAACATGTGTTTCAATGTTTCGGTCATGACTTGGCACATTCCCTCAACCTTTCAAACTGAATGTGGTTCAATGGAAGTAGAGAACAGCACAGCACCATTCAGGTTGCTGTGCAGGTCACACAATTTAGCAGAAACAATGGGCACAGGATATGAATATAAAAAGCTGGGTGAAAGCAACTAAATATGACATCAATGAACTCTAGAAAAACTGAAGTCAATGTGGGAATGAAGTCGAGGGGACTAGTCCCTGTGAAAAATCTAAAATGGCTGTAATCAGGTACTACACTAAAAATGATCACAGTTGTTGGAGGTCAACAAATGATACAAGAATTTGCTCACAGAGTTCCTTAGGGAAAACCTTCCACCCTTTCAGAAGGCCACTATTAGGATTAAGTTATTATTTCTGCAAAGTTCAACTCTGTTCACCGATTCTGTTGAGATCATGATAACCCACAGCAAAAGATAGGTAATATCCAGGCCTGGGTTGAAAATAATATTACATTTGTACCAATATCATGGAAACAGTAAATCCTATAGGATTACTCCCAAATCATTCACCATTCTAACTTGGAAAGGTATCAAAATCCTTTATGATCACTACCTAAAATTTCTTGAGACCATTCTGGGAACATCAAAAGCACTGAGAATGCAACAGGTCAAGAACAGCATCCGCAATTACCTTCTTAGGGTAATCAGGGCTGAACAATAAGAGTGGATTTACCAGTTTTGCTGCATCTGGAGTATATTTAAGAACATCATGCTGGACTATTAGTTTAAAAATTGTGACTTTTACTTGGCTAGCTGCAAAGCTTTAAAACATGCAAGTAAGTTACCATACGTCAGCACGCAATGCAAGCAAAAATAGGTTGTTTTCTCCATGAAACAAAACAAAAATCTTCTGTATAAGGAAAAGAACATGATCCAAAGAATATTTCCATTTATGCAACAGACTAAACAATGGCTTGATTAAAGGGTGTGTGTATCTGGTGACATAAGTACAGCAAGTCCTTGATAACAAATGCAATGCAAGTCTGTGGAACTGCACTAATTTTCAATAACATTTTCCTGTCAACCTTTTCGGTATCAAGAATTTGATTCAAGATAAAGATATATATCCTGCACAAAAATGGCATATTCAAGTCAGATTTGTTGGAACAGATTTATCTTTTGTTTCGGTCATTCATTATTCGTTGAACATTCTGTGGTTAGGATACAATATGGCTCTTTCCAAGAGATCTCATCCTTTGGCATGAGTACAGCTCACAAGCACAGCACTTTGAAATGTCATAAACAATAAAGGTCATAAATAATGACTTTATAGGAACTTTTAGCAAAATAACTTCTGAAGAAACATGTTCAAATAACATTCAAGCAACATTGGTAAAACTTCAATAAATATCAATAAAATTACTCCATCAGAACATTTGTACATTATTCAAAAATTCAGTGTGTGTGTTAAGGAGGCTTAATTTAATAGGAACTAAAATAAAAAATCTAAAATAAATGTCAGTACTTAATACACTAAGCAGAACATTTCTGACAATGAAGCAACATCCAAATCGAGGGCTGCATTGAAAATTCCTACGCAGAGTGGTTATTAAGAATAATGAAAATGTTTAAGTAAAAAGTGAAACCCAGTAAAATGTCCAGAAAGCTACTAAAATCACATAGCATATCTCAGCTGTCACTGATACAATTAAAACCACAAAATATAAAAGTGTGAACTATTGTTTTTCTATGGCAATAAGAGGTGGTAAAAGCTAACACATCTACCAAAGCATTTGCTTTACAACCATTCTTGCAACTTGGACTTTTTGATGGGAGGTAAACAGGGGAGAGTACCTTTACTGCTCTTGAAAGTGTTATATTTTGGAACAGGTCTAAAGAATTTTACTAGAACCATATGTTCCCACCTCATAATCTGCAGACTTCTCCCATATCATTGACTGAACCTATCCCAAAGGGGCTAGTAGAAACAAACAGCTACAACAAAATGAATAAAATAAACACATACTGAAAAATCACTGAAGTATAGCAGCCTTCCATCAGCTTCTGGACCCCCTCAAAAGACTACTCAATGCATTTTAACATCAGCAAATATAAGTACTCTGACATACAAAATTTAAAATGCACAGAAACAAAATTCTGTCCGCTGATAATTCCCAACCTCGACATAAAATTTAGGATAAATCATACATAATCAGTATGGACTTCTTCAGTCACACAGCTGATGTTATTTTTAAACTTTCTGAACAGAAAATTTACAAGGTGAAAGAAAACTGTACCAATCATTTCTGGGGACAAATTTGCAAACCAACTTTTGTTCATGAACAAAACCAGAAGTTGCCGGAAAAGCTCAGTAAATCTAGTAGCATCTGAAGAAAAAAAATTGGAACTAACATTTTGGGTCCAGTGACCCTTCTTCAGAATTGGGGGAAGAATCCCCCCTTAATCTTCCACAGATGCTGCCAGACCTGCTGAGCTGTTCCAGCAACTTCAGTTTTTGTTCCAGATTTACAGGATGCAGTTATTTCAGTTTTTACTTAAGATTTGCTCATCCCTACTCAGTCTCTTCCTTTGATTTCGGAGGAGCAAAATACAAACAATTTGGTTTCATAAAAAATGCTGTCTTCATTAATTGGACATATTTAAATATGCATCGAGATGTTTCTCAGAAACTTGACAGGTTTGCAATATCTGGGTCCATATGATAGTGGTCGCAAATCATTTTCATCAAGCTCAGTTTTCAAATTAAATGAATGGACATGGGTTGCTGGTCTTGCTGGCTAAGCTAACATTTATTGACTTGGAGAAGGTGGTAGACAGTGAGCTGCCTCTTTGAACACCTGCAGTCCATGTAGGGCAGGTACATCCACAGTACTGTTAGAGAGCAAATACTATAACTGTCAATGTCAGTGAAGGAGTGGTGATATAATTGCAAGCCAGGATGATGTGTGATTCAGATAGGAACTGGGAAGTGGTAGTGTTCCCATGCTTTTGTTGCCTTTGTCCTTCTAGGGAGTAGAGGTTACAGGTTTGGAAGGCTCTGATTAAGGAATCCAATAAATTTTTGCGGTGCATCTTGCAGATGGTACACATTGTTGCTACTGTGCACCAGTGCAGGAGGACTGATAATTGATATTGATAAATGGGTAGAAATCAAGTATGCTGCTCTGTTTCAGATGGTCTCAGGCTTCGCATGTTGTTGCTGCACTCATCCAGGCATATGGATAGCTCTCCATCACATGCCTGACTTCTGACTTGTAGAAAGTGGGCAGACTTTGAAATGTCAGGTGAGTTTCTTGCCACAGAATTCCCAGTCTCTAGCCTGCCCTTGTAGCCACAGTATTAATATGCCTGATTTGTGTTCACAACACTAATTTCTTGTGGTGCTGGGCAGAGCAGTTGCCATACCAAGCTGTGATGCATACTGATGATCGGTATGACAGGTCGGCACAACATCGAGGGCCGAAGGGCCTGTACTGTGCTGTGATGTTCTATGTTCTATGATAGGATGATTTCTTTGGTGCATCTATAAGATTTCCATCAGCATTGGAGCCACTTTGACACTTATTACAGATTCAGCTCCCTACATCGGGTGATTTTACTTAGAGGGATTTTTATTTTAGCTTTCAAGGACAGAAAACTGGATGTGTGGGTTGCCATAACTCAGTGAGATGCAAAATTTGAATTTCAGTGGCAGGCTGAGAATCTGACAGTCAGCAGCAATGTTGCAGGTTGATACCAGCCTGTGGCAGGTTTGTGCTTGTGATACAAGGATATGCCACGAATACTGAGAAGTATGAAACAGATTTCAACAAAGTCGCACTTCACCACACTGGCTGAGGTTATCATGAAGGCCTCTGCCTCAACTTCTCCCGTTGCCAGAGGTGTGGTGATTCTCACGTTAAACCATCAATCATCTGTCTTATTGAGAGCAGCCCTATGCTCCTCTAGACTATTGCAACTTTCCCCTTTACTTTCCTTTCAAGAAAAATTCACTGCTGCATTCAAATTTTGGGGGACATAGCTCAATTATTTGAAGATGGTATGCACCTGCAAGCTTTGTGCAGTGGTGTGTAAGTGTCTAATTCTGTGGCAAAAGGGTGGGGAGCAGGAGAACAGACTCTTTCACACAGCCTCAGGATTGTGAAGAGTGAGTCAGTGGTGATGGGGACAGGCTTATGGAGGTTTGAAAAATGGATCCAGTGAATGAGATGGTTGGGGTGGGGGGATGTAGGGAACTAAATTGAGAAGGGCCTGGCATCGTAGGGATTTACTAAGGAATGTCAGTCACGGTAGGAAAATGTGGGGCCTGAAGTTGGCGTCAATAGTGTCAAAATCTGTTTCTTTCTCAGGATGTTGGCTGGCAGGGTCTTCACAGAACTTTGCATTTAAATACAACATTTCAGCCATCCTAGCTGAGAGCGCTCTCAGACAATGTCCCTCACAATGCATAGAAAAGAGGACCAGCTAAGCCCAAGCTCCCTCCATTCAGTGGGCAGCACAACACCAGATGACTCATCAGTAGATGTTGTCCGTCAACAGCAGTGAGGGTGGCGGTCCAATGTCAGTCCTGACGGTCTACTCAATAAAAGTTCTGTGTGGATTATCAGAAGACACTGCTGTGGTAGGGAACTTGAGGTCCAATTGTGGGGTTTAGGGATAGTATACTGGGAGGCAGAGGGAACAATAATTGTGAAGGAAACTCAACATCGAATTTTGAAAGAAGGGACCTTCAGCACAGTGGGAATGTCCCTACCTCAGGGCCAGAAAGTCTGGATAAAATGCCACCTGCTCCAGATATGTGTCATAGCATATCTGAACAGGTTGACTGAAGTAACAATAAAGGAGAGAGTAAAAAGTGGACTGAAGGATGTGGATTACTGTAGGAATTGGAAGGGGATCACTGGTGGTCATAACTACCCTGGCTTTGATGGGAGTAGAGTGAAGCATGGTGGCTGACATGCAGGGCTTGGGCTCAAGTGGTAATGTTGGAAGATGAAGATGCAAATAAGAGTTGTCAATAAGTGGGAGCCTGTATTAGGAACATGGAATTTCGGTGTAGCTGCCTGATTAGCAAGGCAAGCTGTAATTCTGCCAAGGACAACCTGCATTGCCTTCCATCATCATCTAAATCACAACACGCAACGGAAATGAAAAATGCCTACATTCACACCCATAACTGGTGGAGTAAGAAGCATTTTTCTGTCTGAGCATGCAGGGCTTTATTTGAGAGTGATACAAAGCCCTTCAATGAGCAACTGAGCTAATAAGGAACTTACATATGAAATGTCAACTGAGTGGAATACAAATTCTGGTCTCAAGCAATATTGACCGTCACTGGCCATTACACATTGATCATAGCCTTCTCCATGAAGCAAAAGCAATCACCAATTACTTTAAAAATAACACCCATGAACTGCAATTCACAAAGAAAATCTAATATTTCAAACTTAACAAATACATGGATTGCATGCAGGTCGAAGTGACAGTGGGGGAGTCAAGGTTTCATGTATCATGCCAGACTTGACATCTCCTACTGTATTTGCAGAGCATGACTTGTGCTGCGTACATTGGAATCAGGCCTCCTGTGTCAAAGGTATATGTAGAAGCATTCTATGATTCTCTTTGTCTTCCATGTCCCACTGTATGGACAACTATGCTACACTGTCATTTGTGTGTGATGCAAATAATGACCTCACATACTAATAAAAACCTGTTCTGTTTCTAATATTCCCTACACAGGTGTTGATGTGAAATAATAATATACACACCAACTAGGTATTTTTTGCAAAGAAATGTTAACCATGCTACCTCAGGAGCTTCACTTTTTCATTCCCTTCCCACTATATGTATATGTAAAGGGCCGATACTGGATGGCAATGTTTAGCCTGGTGCAGATGGACGTTAGACAGGGTGTTGGCACCGGGAACCCTGAGAGGTCACTTCAATGACAAGTGCATCTGCTAGTGGTGAGCATAAATTAGTACAAGTGACACACCATTGTTGTGTGATGTATACCGAACAAGAGAAGCAGAGTGAAGTTGCATGAGATATCTTGCTTCAGCTCATGGAGACAAAGCCTCCACGAAATTAAGACTGAGCTGTTGTTTGGTCAAAGTCAGCCTGTAGTAGCAATGTAACCAAAGAAGTGGCTCAGTGGAACTTCTGAGTGATGTATAACAGTAAAAGTTGAATTAATACAAACATCCTGTTCAAATGATAGAATTAATGCAGTTTTTGTTAGTTCAAGTTCATCAAGCTCAGCAACTCCACCAAGCGGCTCTCGAAGTGTGATAAAAATTTACTTTTTTTTAAGGTAATTGATGATGTAGCAGTGAAAAGATACATATTATTGTATAAATTAACAGTATTTAAAAAAATTGTAGGAGCTGAAGAAAGTTGTATTTCAAAGTTATGACGATTTAAAATTCAGAACAAAATTACTCACCAATTGCCTACATGAGGTCTGTGAGGACAGCTGTCAGTTATTAATAATTTTCTTTAATAGCCTTGGTCCAGTTGTGTCATTATGCATCTCTACGTGCTTCAAGAGATGCATCATTTTCTACAAATGGCAGATAGCCTAACAGATCCAGTATAAATAAATTGTAAGTGGCTGTCTTTAAAAACATTACAGCTGAACTCAACGATAAATAAATACTCATTTCCTTTATAACATTGCAAACAATCATAGTTTACTAGCTTGAAAACTGCACAACAAATACTACTTACTAAGTTACTGAGTGGCTTGAATTGTAAAATTAGAACAGAGCTACACTTCATAACAAAATGTTTATTCCGAATAGTTATTAATACAGGGCTACGGATGTTTAGTGCCTCAAGCAAATTAAGGGCTTTACACTGTCCATCAATGCACCTGCCTTGTGCAAGCCTATGAATCTATTTTGTGATCAAATGACTAAGTTCTATTCAGCAATTTAAAAATCCACTTAAGTAAATGAATGCCAACAGTTGTAACTGGCCCTTTACAGTAATACACCAGATTCTACACATATGCTGGAATTTACACTAACCAAAAGATTTCATATTTACAGCTGCAATGAATACATTTTTCTTTTCGTATGCAATGTAAAGTAGGAGATACAGTGCACCTACTGTACTCAATTATTTACCCAATGTAAATACTGAACAATGCTTCCCTATGTCAATGCCGTTTAATATTTAAAAATATGTATTTTTAGAAATTTTATTTATAAGTCTTCACCTGGCCTGAACGATTTAAGTAGATTCATAAAATGAGAAAAATGCAATTTTAAATTTATGAAAATCTTACTGTTTATATGTATTTTACAACTTTTTTAAAACAAGTTCCTATCACTATCAACAGCCCTTCTTTAAAAGAGAGATTTAAAACAAAATCTCATCTTCAGTTTTCACCCACCTCTCATTTCTGTTTTCTTATTTGTGATTTTTCTTAAAGATAATGAATATTTATCATAATATATCATAAATATTGCTTAAAATAATAGTCAGACAAGTTTACAGACATAGATATAGGAATAAGAATGCTAAATAATCTTAGGGTTGTGAAAATTTCTAATTATATTATGTAGAGAGTCAGACAAAAGGGGTTTTCAACATGCACAGCCATTCTTTTCAATGCTCACTGTTAAAATACATATATTATTCTTTTTCAAACTGACCCAAAAGAAAAATCACCTTATCAAAAGGTCACAAGTTGTAATAGTCTGAACTTTGAAAAATGGTGAAATCCTAGTTTTTGAGATTTGTAACATGGTACAACATTCATTATAAAACTGTGTCCATAGAAAGAAGTTAAACAGTTCTAAAGAAAAGCAGAGACAAGAAAGGAAGGAGGCCTATGAACAACACCATTCATGTACAGACCTCATTATGTGCAATTACACACACAAGTTACCATTACAGTGCAATCCCTCAGAGATTTTTTCCAAAGTAACATGTACCAACATGCATAAAACAGAGTCTATATTTATAAATTTAACATAACAAATCTGACATGTAGCAGTCTAACATGGATGCAATGAAGCAGAATTTCTGGGCTAATAAACTTCAAATACAGTAGGAAGTTTTGTAATGAATTTAGGGACTTTTCTTAAACTTATCAAAGTGCAGAAGTTTTGCAACTTTGAAAGAAAATAACTGTAGTGGAACATAAAACATTGAATTACAAGGTTTATTCTTTCAAAAATTTTTATAATGCAATGGCAAAGTTTAATAATATGTTGTCATTCTTCGTTGAAGCCGTATATTACGCTTACCACCCTGGTTAAAAAAAAGTTTAAAACTCATTGGTAAAGTTACATCTCTTTAAACTATAAAAAATTTGAAAATACATAAAATAATGTAAAATATTCTTGTTCAAATAAATTTGCTGTTATAAAATGACTAAGTTTAGTTTTAGAATATCAAAATGTTTTGATTTTAAAAAATATCACATCTTAATTTTGTGAAGTCACAAGAAGTTGTATAAATTATTTTTCTAAAGGATAAATAAAATGAAACTCAAATAATATAAACAAACTATACCCTTGTAAATATTTTACACCATAGAGATCAGCAGTTAAACTCACAGGAAATTTAAACATTGTTCACAAACTGGTATAAACTGTTGGTTTGATCCTCAATCTGTGTTTATTACTCTTACGGTTCAGCGTTTCCTGGTAAAATATTTCTGTAGTGATACAGTCTTGAAATGTTTCAATATTTATGGTTTTCTCCCAAATTATCAGATTATTAAGCCAAAAATTGATTTGTTATGCCATTAAAAACAGATTTTGTCAAAGAATTTGAAAATCGAGTCGGTCTTAGTAAAAGTATTTCTTACCTCACATGAAAATACAAAAATGTAGTTCGTGGCTACATAGTACAGGTATGAAGCTGTAATTTAGTTTAGATACATCTGCTTGATAATTGAAGCTTATTCAAGAATCCTTAAAACAAAATATTTTTGTTTCTGAAGCCAAGTGTTTTCATTGTTTGATTTAAGCCTTCTCTAGAATCATGTTGTAATTTTATATCTTCAGAACATATGGCTATTTCACAGAGCGCTCACCTGTGTACCCTACTCATTATGAAATGGAGCCAGTCATTATTCAAATAGCAGGTGGCCCAAAATGAATTAGTAAATTGTGCTTGAGTCTTTTATCAAACCTGAGCTTGTACGTACATGATCTAGTTAACTAGCGTATCAGTTTAATAACAGCTTGATACAGTTTCATCTCATGCTTGTTCTTATAATCGTACAGTAGAAAGGCTCTTTTGCAGGCTTGTTCAATATCCTTAAAAAAGTGTATAAAGGAGATTTTTAATTTAAAATTTGTCTGCAAATTTTGATAATTACTGTAAGAGGCAAATTTTAGCAATATTTATAGTCAAGAATAGACTTGTTGTAAGTGGAAAATATATTTTTTGTTCCACAGGTTCAGTATAATGCAGCAATTAAATTAAGTGCTTTCTGGGCATGGTGATGCATTTTGAGATACCGATGCTGATGAAAAGGTATTGAGCTGAGATGTTAACTCAGTTTCTCTCTCCAAGAATGCTGCCTGAGTTGCTGATAATTTACAACATTTTCTGTTGTTATTTCAGATTTTTGACATCCCCTCACATTTGAGTTTTCTGTAGTAATTTGTCTCTTTGCATTACAGAAACATAGAATGGAAATTGATGATGGGGTCAAGGTATGTGACATATCTGCCAGAAAGCAAAACCAGGAAGACTGGCGAACAAGACATATTGGTCTGACTCATCTTGTAGACTTCAAAATGGAGCTGTATTATGACGAGTACATATTAGTGCTATGTATTGATTTTCATCTCTGCTACAAGACTAGCAACACTCCTGTCAATCTACTGAGCCTGTTCCTCCAGTATTTGGGTAATAGCTGATATTTACCTTAAGTCCATTTATCTGCATGATTAATCTCAGTTTTGAAAATTTCAACTTACCTAGCATTCACAGCTGTTTGGAACAAAAAGTAGTTCCTTGACATCACAATCCTGAGTTCCCTAGCTTTAAGTTAAAGATTAAGACCCCTTGTCCTGGACTCCAGACAAAATAGTTTTTCTCTATCTGAACTACACGATTAAATCCTTTAGTCACTATAAACACCTCAAATTGATCACCTCGAACTTCTACATTCAAGGCCTTACAAGCTGAAACCATGAAATCATTTTTAGCCCCAGTTGCAGCTGAATATATCCACTTACTACAGGAAGATGACTTTGCTGGTTCAGGTTAGTTTAAAGGTTTCTCACTGCTGATGTGAGTGAATTCTGTTTCATTAATACCACCTTCTAGTTGTGGCAATCGCCTATAAACACAACTGGAATGTATCAAGTTTCACATTAATAAGGCACATATTTATTAAAAAGAGTTAGGATCATTATCCTATGAATATAAAGAACTTAAATTCTGAAAATCACATCAAAAATAGCTTTAAAAGTTGGTCAATCTGCCATCTTTTGAGACCACACGAACATCTAGAAAAGCTAAACATTATAAAAATCAGCAAAGTCATACAAAATCAAGTACTACTAAAATAATTACAATAATTATTTCAATATCACTTTTTAAGCTTAATTGTTCAAGTTTAAAAATATTAAAAAATTCTCTCAGAAAAAATCCTCATAAGACTTAGAGACATCAAAGGGTTTAAATAAATACAGTTTAAGTATGCAGAATTTCAAAGGCTTACACATGTCCCAAAATGTTAGCACTGAAATGATTCCACACAAAAGGTTGTAAAAGTTCAGGCAGCAGCAAGTGACTACTGGCAGGTTTAAATGAAAAATAATATGAATCTAAAATTGTAGAAAACGTAGTAGAAACACCAAAAGAGTTCAAGAAACCCTTCAAAAATATATTACATTGTTACTTGTCTGTAAACATTTGCACTTCAGTTAAATCTCCCATTTTGCTCAGACCAAATAAACATCGTGGAATAAGAAATATTTTTCTCTCTCCCAAAGAATCAACTTGCTTTGTATTTCAAATTATGTGGTAATATAAATTGCCAAACATTATGTACAAAATGTAGATCACACCTGCTAAAATACAGTCTTCTTAGACACTAACTTGGTATCACCCAGCTACTTCCCACTTGTACTTTGCATGCAAACAGTACTAAGTCCAAATTTGTTCCTGACTTACAGTACATTCATTTTAGTTTGGTAAAAATCTAGCGAACCACACTTTCAGGTCTCCACAGAGCAGGACTACATGATGCAACTGAAACTGTTTTCCAAACAAACTAACTGAACTCAATCATTCTGGCACGCTTCTGCTTTTGTCTTGAAATCTCAAATCTGCGTTTTCAGCTTTATATTCAAAATACTCCAGAAAGAAACATCAGATGATGTTTATACATATAACTTTATTTTCAGCAAATTTTCATTGTAAAATTGAAATGAAAACAAACATTCCTAATTGCATTACTATTGTTTTCACAGCATGTTCCAAATGTTCTTGTAACTTGTAATAAAGATGGTAGGATGCCTCAACACGTTGTTTCTGACTATGGATACTTCCTAAGTATCAAATATTCAACTTACACCAAAACTTAGTCTTTATCTGTAAGGAAGATACATCTCATTGTAATGTTCTCTGTTTAAAGTAAATCAAAACAATAAATCTACTGAACTGCAGAAACTCAAAAGTACATGTTCACAGCTCAGTGCACTGAAACCACCTGTGGGAAACTGCGGTTACTGCTTTAATGCTAAAATTACAAATATATAGAGCACAATTCATAATTACTAACTCATCATTGTGTTGCCAGGCTCTTTATAAGAAGATAATTAGATTCCTCATGAACTGCAGGACACAGAGACTGAAACAAGCTTTGTTCATTTTTGTCCTCAACGCAAAAGGGCAGCAGTCAAGCTTTTCTGAAATGCTGGCAGAGATTTGTGAGAGACAAGCGAACATTCCCAAGGCATGCCTGCCTGATTCATGGGCTGAAATTTCCTTTTTAAACTTGCTAGACTGAAAGCTATGCACACTGGCCAAACCATACCGTAACTTGAGGCAGCCCTATGTTTTCAGTAACAGAATGTTCCACAACCATTTCCTATAAATATATTACCTTGCCAATTTGACCTGTTAAAACTAGGACTTTCTTCCAGTTAAACTCAATTATAAACCAATATCAGTTCTCCAAGTAGCATTGCAGAGAATGAAGAAAACAGACAGAGGTATAGAAACATCATAATACTGCAGAATCCCACCTGCTTTTTATATTCCACCTTATCGTCAATATTATTTACAAATCCAGCCTGACTTAATCAATGTCAAGAGTAATACAAATTCAGAGTACCATCGATCAACAAAAAGTGCAGTTTGGTGTTTCTGAACAACAGTTAGAACATGCATTGCGGCTAGCTTAATGATGCATGGCACTCTGCTGCCACCTGTCTATTGTGAAAGGAAATTAATAACTGTGTTCAGACAAAAATGATGCTGTTATTTCTGCAGTAATCTTGTATTTACAAAATGTAATTTACTGAAAAAAGCAGAAATAATACTTTCACATTAAAGAGATCACTTTACATGGGCTTGCAAATAATGTTGAGTCAAACATTTGAATTATGACTCCAATAGGATTACTTATACATGGCGCTGTCAAGATACATTGTTTTTCTTTTAAAATCACATTATTCTTTTGTCAAATAAAGTCATTGAAATAAATTTTATGTGAGGTTAAACAGACTTTTTTAACAGTGCAATTTGTCCAGAATCAACTAAGCCACTGCAAATTGGTGCTCTGCAATCTTCTACACTTGCTACACGCACTAAGCCTTGGTCCTAGACCAGAGTTAATCACTAAAGCAAGTTTTCACTCATTAAATTTTCAGGTCTTTGAGGTACAATGGCTCAATAAGATTTCTATGGTATTTACTAAAATTACTTGACTGCTGTACATAAGCAAAACTAATTAATTGTGCAGGATATATTCAAGGCATTTTCAATCATTTAAAATGTCGTTAATTATTGGCAGGTTGAGATAGGTGCTGAAAACGCTTTATTTTGAGATAAAACCATTTCCTCTTTTATTAGTAAATCTATGACAGATTGCCACTATAAAATAAATCAAGGAATATATCTGAATAGTAGTAAGGCAAAAATAACAATTACATTCTGTAACACAATCTAACTGCCCTGGCTATGGAAAATGTCAGTTTGAGATTGTGGGCAAGTGGAAACTGAAAAAAAAACTTGAACTCTCCTGCTCAACTTTGAATAGTACTGTGCCATCTTATACCTCCCTCAGGACAGCAAATGGGTGCTCTCTTTCAAATGAGTTTTAAATAAAGAACTGTTAACACAGTGTTTCCTCAATACTATATTTCTCAATAGTCACAACCTATATTACATGCCTCTGTCTCTGAAGTGAGGTTTGAACACGTGATTTTTTAATTATAGGTGAGAAAGTTATCATAAAGCTATAGCCGAAAGCTTACGGCACGAATCACAGAATTGCTACAACACAGCCGGAACTAGAATCATTCTCAAACGTATTCTGCAGTTTCTTCAAAGCATTGACATCCTTTTAAAAGTGAGACACCCAGAACTATGTAAAATACTCTAGCTGAGGTATAACTAGTATCCTATACAAGTTCAGCAGATCATCTTTGTTCCTGTATTCTATGCCCCTACTAATAAAACCTAGGATAGGGTCATACTTTATTAACTGCTGCCTCTACCTGTCCTGCCACTTTTAATGTTTAATGCACATACACACCCAGGCCTCTCTGCTCCTGCACATCCTTAAGGGTAGCTCCTTTTATTTCATCACTGTATCTCCATGTTTTTATACTGTATCTCATTGGTCTTCCAGGATCCGGTAAAACATATCCTTTCTAATCATCATAGGAATATCTGCAATTGCTATTTCACAACACTTTTTGTTCCAATCTTTGACATGAGCCCAAAGCTTACTGGTCTGATGTGGCACAGGCCAGGACCAGGGGAAACATTTTTACAGCTTCAGAACAGTGGTCAAAAATTTCCTTCACCCATTCCTCCACTGGGGAATCATGGCAATGACAAAACTCACCATTCTAAACCTCTGTTTCATCTATAATGGGTGACAGAAGACAATCACTGAGGAGGAAGAGGAGGAAATTGGAGGAGCGATTGAGTGTGGTGGGGTTGTTGGGGGCTGGGATGGTGGCTGGAAATGTGGTGAGACAAACAAAATTTCCAAAGGAGCTACAGAATACACACCCTAGCTTTGTTATGAAAATTACCCCAATTGGACTGCCAATTAAAGGGCTGACAAAGTCAGAGCCTCATACCTTGTGATCTTTGCTAGCACTGCATCTTCCTTCAATCCTCCCTGTTTTGAAACACTCCGCCCATCCCCTCCCATGGAAAATCAAATATAACTGGTTCTCCTAACTCAGAGGTTTTGATGAACATTAGCCCTCTCAATATTTTGAAGCATGACCCTCAGCAGGCCCTATGCTGGTGGTCAGGGTGGACGAAGAGCCTGTTTCCACTCATTTAATTCAATATAAGACTCTGCTAGGGGAAACCTGCAGGAAGGAAATGCTTCCTAAGCAAATAACTCAGGAAAAAAAAGCAGCAGTTTCTTCATCTTAGGTTGGAAGCAAAATTAATATGGTCAAATTACTTCTGAACTGATCTGTGATTTGCATAGTGGAGATTGATCACATCACGATAAATGAACAATGGGAAAGTGATCAAATAAAATGACAAGTATAAAATTTAAGAAAAAGAAAGGGACAGGGGTAAATTGGGTTTAAGTTTTCTTAGAGGTTCCAATGTATGTGGGTTAGACTAAACCCTTCTGTATAATATTTATTAATAAGAGTGTTATGGAATCAGCTGTTGTGTAAGCTCCCTTTCTAAAGTAGCTAAATTTCCAGACAGTCATACAGTCAGTTCCAGAGAGATTATATTGGCCATTCAGGAGTCGCATTGCCATGCATTAATGGAAGCATTAAAACATCTTTTTAATTTGAAATATCAAAATTAAATTGAAAAATGAAGAGCATGTATGCCAATGCAGGAAAATGAAAAAGCTGCGTAATGGCTTCACAATTAGGAACAGCCCTGAATGTGGGCCTATAACTGTAGTTACATTATCAATACTATAGGCCAATGGTTTATCTTACAGGTATAAATCAATATTCCATCATTTGTTTATCAAACATGTACAGGGGTTTCCAGTCACATCTTGCAACAAAATTACACATTTGTACTTCCCTTGGGTTAACTACCTCCATTGTAATGAAAGTTCTTTTCTCTTCCCTTTCAACTCAATTAACACTATACGTATTATTTGCCCACTACTTCATAAGTTGCTCTGGTACACCTTAATCTCTCTGCTTCATGCAGGCATTGTCTTTTATGCTGTTGTTCTTCCACCCTTTATTCTACACGACCACTTTGCTCCAATTTCCCTTTTAAGATGTTTATTTAATTCTCTCAGCCCTTTACTTTCTCCAGTTCACTGTTAATATTCTCCCTGGATTTCTCTTAGCCCTATCAAAATTCTGCTGCATTCTAGAGGCAGAAATTCTTGATTGCTGAATAGAAATGCCAACCCACAGCAAACAGCACAATTTTGATTCCCTAGAGTGGCAGTTGCGGAAAGGAAGTTAGATGAAAAACGAACAGTGGCATTCACTTTTGTCCACAAGCACAATAATAAACACTTTAGTCTGAAGTACTGTCTGCATAAAATTCTGGTGGTCAGCATGCAAGTAAAAAGAAAATGGGCTCAGATTTCTCCCATGCGTTATTGACAATCAACAGTTAGGAATGGCATAACGCTTTGGTATGAGTTACTTGGATGGAATACCAAACGGGAAAAATAGAAAAATGTTTAGTAGATTAGATTTATGAAGGACCTTTCTTGATTTTATAAAGTATTATTAAATCTGCATTTAAAAAATATTTAACTGTAACTTATACATATTTAACAAACAACCTTTCTTAACTATATCCATAATTTTTTAAAAAATTCCTTTTTTTCATAATTGTAACAGGGAACCTGGCTTTTGATCTTTCACAAGACAGATCTATAGTCAGCCATCCAAAGATTGCCAGATGTTTGATTCACCATTCCAGTTATTTTTCTGCAAGAGCATTTAGTCTATGTCTAGCACTTGTCCTCCTGATATAACGGACACAGCCATATATTTCCTCTAAGCAATTGCTAGTTCTATGTGTCTTACTGCTCCATTCAATAGGAATGCAATACTTAAAAAGGGCTTACTTTTTATTGTTTAACTAAATATGTACAACGTAAATTATATCTCAGCACTTTGAACAAAATAAATGGTAACACATTAAAAGGAACTTCAACTTACCATTATGGCAAGTACTCCTGTCATAGGTTTTTGGAGAAAGAGATTTGAGAGGTAAATTTCATACTTCACGATGACATGTGTTTATATTTCTATGAAAATTATGCTACTACAGTACTATAATCACATTGTAAGGATCACTTCTATCTTCATGTGTTTCCTATAGGAAGCTAGGCTAATTTCCTATTATTTCACTTTCCTATTTTCCAAATGGGCTACTTTTAATTAAGTAGAAGCCAGAGATTCATAGAGCATTGTAGATTCTGGGAGAAAGCAGCCAATGCAAATATATACATGTACAAATATTACAGATGAACATTCAATTTGTTGAAACAGGCAATTTCTCTGAAGTCAAACACAGAAGTCATATGTCAGACAAAATATACAAATGGCAATGAAGACAAGAGCATAATATTAAGAAATAAGCTGTCATTTTGCATCAGAACTCCAATTCAAAGGATTTCGCTAAATGGGACAAACATTTTATATATATTATCCTTCAACAATAATCTACATTGTTTAGGACAAGCAAGTTACAAAGGAAGATACAGTAAAATGAAAAGAATTGCAGAAGACAAATCAATGCATCTGTTGCATTAGATATGAACGTTGCTGTTAAAAAGTTCAGATGTGAAGGACATCAAACATACTTATCGTATATTAAACTTCTGCGAGTATCTATCACAAACTTCTTTATCTAAACACTTCTCTTTTCAAAATACAGCTTTTGCAGGTACTCCTTAGCTACAAAACAGTAACAAATCACATTAATTACATTAAGTGTACAAAAAATTTGCAATGGCTATTTTTATGAAATGGTGGTTTTATGAAAGTGAATTTCACAGTGACAATAGGGCTTACATGTACCGTTGTGTTGGATGGTGCCTGCCAATGTTTTGGTGGGATCCAGTTACGCAAAAATTTACTCATGGTCAAAACTGCTCTATCTCACTTTATGACTATGGAAGAACAAAGATTAATGGCCACAAAGTTGAGGTCAAACGTAATGTCAAAACATCGGGGTATATTTAAGAAAAGGGTTAAACAGCTTACAAAAAAAAGGAAGAAAAATTAGAAAAAAAACTTCTTCCTCCTTCATCAGTATTTACATTGTGCTACGCTTCCTTTTGCAGTTTTTTGCAACAGCTAATTTTACCAGTGTCCATCAACACAATTAGACATAAAAATAAAAAGCTGGAAATACTCAATACATCAGGCAGTATCTGTGGAACAGAAACAAAATGAACTTTTCAGTTTTAGACACACACTACTGGAGAAACTCAGCAGGTCCAGCAGCATCTGTGGAGAGAGAAAAATAGAGTTAATGTTTTGAGTATGGTTCTGAAGAATTTATACCTGACACAAAATGTTTCTCTCTACAAATGCTTCCAGATCTGCTAAGTTTCTTCAATGTTCTGTGTTTGTTTCATATTTCCAGCATCCACAGATTTTTCCCTTAATTTTTTAGATTCACTAACTTCTCATCAGGAGTTTTGACAAACGTTCATTGAGCTGAACGATACACTGTCTCTCTGTATTTTTAAAATTTTCTACTTTTATGTCGCTTTTTCAATATCAGTTTTGCTTGTGCATCTGCTCAAAGAGCTCCCTAATTTTCTAAACACCACAGATCGCTTAATGTGAAGTTTTATATGCAAGATCATGTATGTATACTTCCTAGAAAACAAAACAAACGGTAAAGACGATATTTTCCTCAAAATCACTTACTTTAACATGGCTCTGTGCACCCAGGTTATAGATTTCAGTGGGTTTCACTTCATTAATGATCTTAACTAGACATGTGCTATCAGTGAGGTCCCCATAGTGCAGCCTCATGTCTGTAAATTGAAACTCAAGTTAGTATTGGCATTGTCTAGAATTTATCAAATCACCAAGAAAAGACAATGAACATTCTCCAAACCGTTGTCCTTGAAGTTAAACTAAAATTTGGTCAGGCTATGAAAAAGACATTTGATTTTGAATTACTCCATGTTAACAAAATCATAAAAAAAGCAAAACTGTGTTAATTTTCTACAGGGAGATCAAATGCCACAGAATATCCAATCAGTTTAGCGGTTGAGAAGACAATAACATTGTCTCTTTAATGTTAGTGTAGTTTTTTTTTTAAATGATGATAAAGCATGTAAAGAAAATACAAGGTTGATAGGTAGGCATTCTTTGGATCTTGGAAGTCATTACCAACCAATAGGAATCATGGATAGAGAAACAAACATTTAAATTTATTTACACATACTTGCACTTCTATGAAGAAACTAGGCAAATTAAGATCATAGACAACTTAATGCCTCAGCTTAACAACAGTAAATAGTCAGTGATCAGACATCTTAGTCAGAATGATGGAGGGCAAAAAGACAGTACCAGAGCAAAGTTCACAGTCTGATTAATTTCTCCACTTTGGTTTATAATTTACAATATTTTCTCTTTTCACCCTTCCATTGT
This sequence comes from Stegostoma tigrinum, assembly GCF_030684315.1. Classification (NCBI taxonomy): domain Eukaryota; kingdom Metazoa; phylum Chordata; class Chondrichthyes; order Orectolobiformes; family Stegostomatidae; genus Stegostoma; species Stegostoma tigrinum. The sequence goes on along the minus strand of NC_081355.1, from coordinate 14,616,940 downwards.
TCCAAAGGCCCATATTTTCACTTTCTTCCATACAAGTATTGTATCGTGCCCTAAAATGTTGTCTATTGCCCAAAGATGAACCACACACACAACTGAATAACTTCATTGGATACCAGCACAGTGGCTGTACAACAGCAGCTCATGATGCCACCACAATTTGAAACACTCAGCCCATTGTAAATATGTTGCCGATCATCAAATTAAAATGCAATTTTCTGCAATGTTAAATTTTCAACCACATTCTTAATATAGGGTGGAATCTTCTGCTGTCACTAATGGCAAGTTTGAAATTGGGTGGTGCATATATTTAAATGGGATGGCAACATGCCTGAACCCACCCTCCCACTTTCCATCAGTTCCATGATCAACCTTTCCAACCCACTGTCAATAAAGTGGCCAATTAGTGACCCCAGACAAACCTCACCACTCTTGCTGCATGCAGGCCTTTGGCAACTGAAATCAAAGCAAGCTTAGCACCATGTCCCAACCCCCAGGTAAGCTGGGGTGAGGGGGTCAGGTTCACTAAAACAAATGCACATTGCTTGATCAAGGCAATGGATTTTGGAAGAGGAGGAAGCAATTGCTAGTTCCTTACCTCTAACTCCCCTACCTTGCCTGTGCCAGGAGTCCAAACCAGAAATGCTACCGTCAACATTACTTACCTATGGGCTGGGTCATTTCATAATCTTGGGACTCCAGTACCTAATTCTCCTGCAGCAGCCATAGCCTCTCCAATGGCACTGCTAAGAAGAAAAGCTGCCAGGTTCAGATTGACCAGCCTCTCTCTAAGGGACATCCACCCAACCCAGGAACTCGATTCCAGTGGAAGAACTCGCCACTGCCAGTGGGTCAGCAGATCCTCCCAGAAAAGGCAGAAGTCTCTACAGCCAGCAGGCAAGACTCCCAGTGCCACAAGAATTCCTCTATAACAATTTCTCAATATTTTTATAAAAAAATAAAGCATTCAATAAGATTTCATCAGGGTAAGTTAACTGAACAAGCTTTATGGCTTGAAATTCAAGAATATGAAAGAGCTCAACAAAATATTGTGGGAAATTCTTGACAATTAAGTGAAAAATTGTACTGCATTGAAAGGTATCTGTACCAATTTAAATCTGCACTTGTACATGCTTATATTATACATAACTACAATTGTATAAAAAAGGTGTTAAAATTTATAATAGCCCTAATCAATTGCATGAAATTACTTTTTTTACAACTGTTGATGGAATAAGGTGTCAAATCTGTGTACAGATGAAACACGAAAAGAAAATCAAAATGTGCTTTGATAGCATCCCGCCATCAATTAACAAAAAAAAACTTATCCTTAGGGTGGCCATACAGACAGTTGAAGACGTAAAAGGAAGTAAGTTGTTAATTCTATTTAAATTGTCAAACAAACAATGTACGTGTGAACTTACTCCCTTCTATGTGTGTGCGAGGATTCTTGTACAAATGCTCTATACGCCCAGTGTTGAAAGAACTAGATCGTCGTATAATGCCATGCACCTAAGAAGAGTCATACAAAAAGAAACGCAATTTTAGCTCTCATTCATTAAATATAATTTCCAGACATAAATTAACTTAAGAGTTCAAAAGACAAAATGTGCAGGAGGAACAGAACTACTTCTACGAGACCAATAAATACCAGAGTGCTCTTAAAACAAACAGTTCATAAAATAACTCATTGATCTTGCAAAAGAAAAATAACAGTTACAAAAACTAAGTGCTTGCATCCTCATAAAAAATGGTTTTCAGTATTCAGGTATTATATGTTGTGTTGTTACATGGGACACTATAGAACTTATTTGCTTAACTAGGTGTTAGACACTTTCAGAATGCCAATCATGCTTAAAAGTCTCCAAATCAAACTACTGAGAAATCATAACTTATTTTTTCTGGCATTCTCATCCTAAACTTTGCTGCCTGCATATTTCTCTCTTGTAAGTTCTTCCCTAACATCTATCCTTTTAACAAAAACTTTTGCTCACCAGTCCTAATCTCTCTCTTGTGTCAAATGTAGTTGTACAGGGTTGTTATCAGCACCTTAGGATATTGTACAGCATTATGGGTGGTTTCTAAATGCGAGCTGTTATTGTTGTTGGTGGTATCTAGTGTGCACAACTTCTGACAGGATTACATCCTCACATATCTTAGCCTAAAGAAGACTGGCCCAATTTGACACACAATCTCATGTGTATTGTCCAAATCAATCTCTACATATTCCTTGTGGTCATCCACAGGCATGATTCTCAGGGCTATTAGCCAAGCTTCAGGCTGGCATGGGGGAAGCAGATGAAGAAAATGGAGTAAAAATGAGGAGCTCGATTTTATGGGACACTGGTGAAGTATTAGGTTCAGACAGAGTTATGCCTTAAAAAGATTAGAACCAAGATGTAAGGTAGGAAAATAAATATTGCATAATTTAACATTATGGAAGGATCTTTCAAAACAGGGGCCAAACATCGTTGCATCACACCAGATTTTAGAAACTTCTGGATTTGCATATGATCCTTGTGTTAAGCTTAAATAAGACTGACAGAAGCAAGGGGTCATAAAAACCTTAGAATGAGCTGAGTTTCAATGGATAAGTTTGCACTATAACAGTGGGAACTTTCAAAGAAGTTTTTAATGCAAAATTAGACAAATGCAAACCTCTCAAAAGCAAACATTCTATTCACAGTGTAAAAGAGCCATTTGAGATAAAACATTGTGGGAAGTAAATGACTCAAACAAATGCAAAGGAAGTTGGCAATCCAGTAATTTGAGAGAAATGCAAAAAGGGAGATGAAGAAAACATCAACTTCAAAAGAAAAAGGAACAGCCTTCTTAATTAATTTTTGAAACAGTCCATTAGCTTTCAGTGATTTCTGTACTTAGATCTTAAAATCCTCCTGTTCCTTCATTCCTCAAATCTCTTTAATCCACGCTTTCCAATGCTGAAATGCATCTGTCTAATTACTGTCTAATCATTTTAGCTGCCCATATTTTTCCTGCAATGTTCCGCATATAGCTACATGATTCACTACATCTCCTACCTTAGAATTGGATGTTTACCTACAGGGAATTGGGTGTCATGCTCCTGTCTCCTGCCTGACACCTGCCCATACTCTTTTCATCAGAGGGTAGCAGGGCGTCTCTGTACTCAAGCTCACAGCCTCCCAAAGCAAGGAGATAGCAACAGAGGCTGGCAGGTCAGAAGACTCACCTCAACTTCTTGAGACTTTAGGCTCACTGCTGTGCATGAATATTAGGCATCTTGGCCCAGGGCCCCACATCTTGCTTTAATCCCCCATCTCCCCACCTCCCTTTACCAGCACTGCATGTACCCTACTCCATAATCAATGTCTTACATAAGAGAAATGATGTCTTCCAGTTTTGTGCACGTGCACTTTCTTACGTGAAATGGTGTCAAAAGCTTTCTGAAATTCCTTCCAGAAAATATGATAACATTGACTGTTAAGACAAATGGGACACTCAAGACTCAGGTGGTTTTATTTTTCAGACATGGGGATCAAGGAAATTTGAACAAAGGCCAGTAAATAAAGTTGATTCAGTTGACTCTAAAGTTTTGGAGTAGATTTGTAGCTCGGGTTGTGGGTGTTGAGGTTGGTTGGCTCGCCAAGCTGTTTTCTTGTTGCACAGATGTTTCATTACCATGCAGGGTAACATCCTCAGTGCAGCCTCTGGTGAGGCATCAGTGTGTTTTCCCGCCCGGTTTTTAAACTCTGGGGTCCATTGAGACGGATTGCCTCACTTCTGGGTTTCCTTCGTAATGGAATGTATATGGGGTCAAGTTCAACATGTTTTAATAGCATGCTTCGTGGAGATCAGGGTTTCTAGGAATTCTCATGTCTGTCTCTGCCTAGCCTGTGCAAGGATTTTGGTGTTGTCCCAGTCGAAGTGGGGGTTCTCCTTGTCCATGTGGATTGAGATGAGTAAGTATTGGTCGTGTCTTTTTGTGGCCAGCTGGTGTTCATGTACTCTTGTTGTTAGTTTACTTTGTTTGTCTGATATAGTGTTTCTCGCAGTTTCTGCAGGGGATCTTGTAGATAACAGTGGTCCTGTCCATTGCGAGAAGTGGGTCTTTTGTTCAGGTGAACAGTTGTCGTAGGTTTGCTTCGGTTGAGTTACAAATAACCCTAACTTAATGAATGGAGAACAAATGCCATAGGGTTAGTAAAATCTGCACAACTAGTACATTGTTTTTTATTCATTCAGGGATTATGGTATTGCTGGCTAGGCCAGCATTTACTACCCATCCCTAATCCCAGTTAAGGGATGATCACATTGTTGTGGGTCAGGCTTCACTGTAGGCCCAGTATGGAAGGCAGTTTCCTCCTATAAAATACATTAGTGAACCAGATGGGTTTTTCCTGATAATTGGCAATGGGTTCATGGTCATCATTTTTTGTTAAATTCAAATTCCACCAGAATATTGGTCCCTGGATTAATAGCTTACCTCTAGCATAAACACAATGAGACCATTACCTCTCCATAATTCAGACCTGCACTTTCATAGTTTGATGTTCTTTTCCACAAAGCTGCATGGTACAAGCTCATCACTCCACAAACTTGAATTATAGAAAGATACAGCACAGTCAGAGGTCATTCAGCCCAATGAGTATTACTTTCCCTTCAGATACTTATTTTGTTCTCTTTTAAATGCTAATATAAAATTTGTTTCCACTATCAATGTACTTTAGATCACAACAAACATTTCTTTTAAACAAAGTAAGTTATCCCATGTCAGATTCCTTGATTAAGTATCTTAAATTTCAATTATTTGGCAACCAACTCTTCTGCCATTGGAAACAACCCGTCTTTAAAAATCATCAAAATTCTTCATGAACTGTAAATAAACGAACTTCCCTGTTTCAAGAAGAAAAACGCTATGTTGCTCCAATCTCATCACATTACTGAAGTCCTATATCCCTAGTTCCATTCAAGTAAATCTTCTGTGTACTTTCTTTAAAGGACTGATACAGTCTAAATTTTGGCACCCAATAATTACCTGTTTGACCATATTATGTTCTTCTAAATGTTCTGCTATTACATCCTTGATTATAGATTCTAACATTTTCTGAAAAACATACACTGAACTAACTGGTCTATAGTTATCTGTTTTTTGTATCTTTTCCTTTATACATAAAAAAGGTGTTACATTGGCAGTTTTCTAATATACTAGGACTTTTCTAGAATCTAAGGTTTCTTGGAATATTACTACTAGTGCATCCACTACCTCTGTAGCTACATTCTCTAATATCCTAGGATACATCCCATCAGTTCACAGGATTTATTGATTCTTAACCTCATTAGTTTCCCTAGCAACTTTTCTCAAGTGATAATCATGGTATTTCTTAAGTTGGGGGGGGCTCAGGAAAGAAAGATTTACCAGGACAATGCTGGGAATAGAAGGTATGCATTATAAAGGCAGACTGCATAGGCTGGGACTTTTTTCACTACAGCGTAGGACGTTGAGGGGAGACGTTATAGAGGTTTATAGAATCATGACAGGAATGGAATGGATAAATAGCAAGGGACTTTTATAGCAAGGATAGGGGAGTTCAAAACTTAGGGAACATATTTTAAGGTGAGAGGAGAAAAACTCAAAAAAAAAACGAGGGTCAACTTTTCTTTACATAGAAAGTGGTTCCTGTTTGGAATGAACTGCCAGAGGAAGAGGTAGATGCACGCACAGTTACAACATTTAAAAGACATTCAGAGGAATACGTGAATAGGAAAAATTTGGAGGGATGTGGGCCAAATGCAGGCAAGTATGATTACTTTAGTTTAGGAACACGATTGCCATGGACTAGTTCGGCCAAAGGATTTCTTTGCATGCTGTATGACTCTATAATTCCTCCCTTTAACCCTTGATTACTTAATTTCTTTGAACGTTGTTACTGTCTTCCACTGTGAAGACTGATGCAAACTATTTACTTAATACTGCTGCCATTTCCTGGTATCCCCTTATTATTTCGCCATTCTTGTTTTCTCAGGTGCCTATGTTCACTCTGGCTTCTCTCTTTCTTTCTGCATATTTAAAGAAACTCTTGCTCTCTGTCTTGCTATTACTTCAAATTTATCTTCAAAGTTTATTTTCACCTTCTTTATTCTTTTTTCGTTGTCTTTTGTTGGTTTTTAAACCTTTTCAAACCTCTGGTTTACCATAAGCCTTTGCCAAATTGTATGTTTTTTCTTTCAGTTTGACATTATTCTTAACTTTCCTGGTTAACCATGGTTGGTTTATCCTCTTCCAAGAATCTTTCTTCCTCTCTGGCTTATATCTTTGCGGTGAGCCATGAACTTTTTTTTAAGATATCTGCCACTGTTCCTCAACTGTCTTTGCTGCTGTGATAATGGGAACTGCAGATCTTGGATTCTCCAGCGCCGCACCTCCATTTCCTACCTACTAACCGCATCCCACCTCCTTGACCTGTCTGTCTTCCCTGGACTGACCTATCCCCTCCCTACCTCGCCACCTATACTCTCCTCTCCACCTATCTTCTTTTATCTCCATCTTCAGTCCGCCTCCCCCTCTCTCCCTATTTATTCCAAAATCCTCACCCCATCCCCCTCTCTGATAAAGGGTCTAGGCCTGAACCGTCAGCTTTTGTGTTCCTGAGATGCTGCTGGGCCTGCTGCGTTCAACCAGCCTCACATTTCATTGTCTTTGCTGCTAAACTCCTTTCCTAGTCTAATCAAACGAGCTCTGCCATCATTTCTTTAGAATTGCCATTATTTAAGCACAGTATAGTTGGTTTTGACCCAAGTTCCTCCTTCTTAAACTTAACGCTAAGTTCTACCATGTTATAGTCACTGTTTCTTAGTGGGTCTGTTACTCTGGGATCATTTACTAAACCTGGTTCATTAAACATCACGGGACCTAAAATAGCCTAATCCTTCATTGGGTCCAAACAACTTCTTGTTTTAGGAAACTTTCCAAAATACACCATGCATTCTTCTTCATGGCCACCTTAATCAATCTGACTATCCCAATCTACAAGATGATCAAAGTCACTCACAATTAATGGCACTTCCTTTTTTATATACCCTCATTATCTTCTGATTTATTCTCTATCCTGCCATATAGCTACTGTTAAACTATGTAGACTATAGACTCCTCCTATAGACTACTCCTTTTAGTGTCTTCTTCCCCTTATTTCTTTCCTCCACCCATACAGATTGTACGTCTTCCAATTTAAGATAATTTCTTGCTATTGTATGTATTCCATCCCATACCAACAAAGCTACCTTGCCACCTTTTCCTGCTTGCTTGTTCTTTTGGAAAAAAAATCACATACCGTTGAAAATTTAATTCTTAACTTTGATCTCCTTGTTTCCATAATGGCTTTAAGATTTTATCTTATATTCTGTATGCATGCTGCTAATTCATTTATTTCGTTCTGAATACTATGTGCATTCAAGTAAAGAGTCACTAATTCCAACTTTTTAAATCACTTCTGCCCCCTTTGTCTCTATTTGTTGCTGTTTTTCTTAGTCTGTATACTCTGTCCCTTCCAGCCTCACTCTGGGTATCATTGTCCAAATAGCTGCCTTCTCTCCTGCTTTATGAGGCCTACATCTCCTCACTCCCAAACCCTCCCTTTCTTTCAGAGATAATGGGAACTGCAGATGCTGGAGAATTCAAGATAACAAAGTGTGGAGCTGGATGAACACAGCGGGATAAGCAGCATTTTAGGAGCACAAAAGCTGACGTTTCGGGCCTAGGCCTAAAGTCCTCTTTACAGCCCTAGTCATTCACTTCACCAGGACACTAGACCCAGCATGGCTCAAGTGAAACGCATCCCATGGAGTAGCTCTCTTAGAATCACGGAATCCCGACAGTGTGAAAGCAGGCTATTTGGCCAATCAACTCTCTGAGCAGAAGCCAACTCAGATCCACACTCCCTTATCATATCCCTGTAACCCTGCGTTTCCAATGGCTAATCCACTTGGGCTGCATATTCCTTGACATTATGGGTAATTTAACATGGCCAATCCACTTAAACTGCACATCTTTGGACTACACAACGAAACTGGTGCACCCAGAGGAAACCCAGGAGAAAATGCGCAAACTCCACACAGACAGTAGCCCAAGGGTGGAATCGATACCAGTTCTATCTTAGTGCAGGTATCTGTGGCCCATGCCAATCTTTGAGCCATGCATTTAACTTTGATTTTATGTATCCTATGCCAGTTTCCCAGTGTCTCAGTAAAATCAGCAATCGCTCTGCTTTTCTAATTTAGCTCTTAGCTGTTCAAAAGTTTCCAGCAGAACCTCTTTTCTTGACCTGCCATTGTTATTGGAACTAACACAGACAAACAGTTTATTGGATCTCTCCTCTCCCTCGCCTAGTTCTTTTCCAGACCAGAGGAAATCTCTAAGCTTGGCACCAGGCAAGCAACCCAGTCTTTGGACTCCCACTCACTGCTGCAGAGAACTGTATCTATCTCTTAATTATACTGTTCCCCTGCCACTACACCATCTATATCCTCCCCCACTTGAATGTCTCAATGTGCCAAGTAGCTGTGGTCAGTTTGTTCATCTTCCCTGCAGATCCCATGCTCGTCAACACAGCTTGCAAGAACCTAGTAATTGTCAGACAAGCTCAGGGGCCCAAACTGCTCAATTGTAACCCCTGGGTCCTCATACCTGCCTCACTTTAAGTCAAACCCTCCTGTCCCTGATCACAGACCAACTTTAAATACCTAGTCAGAACGGTTTGACCACTTTGTGGAGCCAAGAATCCACAAAATCCCTGAAGGGGCGCAATGTCTGCAACTCAGAGCCAAAGCTCCTCAAGCTGCAAACACTTGCTACAGATGTGTTCCATGTGAATCACATTGGTATCCAGCAGCTTCCACAAGTTGTAGCAGCAACACATCATCCATCTTGCCATCACTGTTGTATTGGCTTAATTCATAAATTAATTAGAGATTCAACACTTCTTACAGTTAACTGTAATGCTACCTTTCTACATAAGAACATAAGAATCAGGAGCAGGATTAGGCCATCTGGCTTTTCAAGCCCGTTCTGCTATCCAGCAAGATCACGGCTGATCTTTTCATGGTCTCAGCTTCACTTACCCACCCTCTCACTATAAACTTTAATTCCTTTACTGTTCAAAACATCATCTATCTTAGCTTTAAAAACACTCAATGAGGAAGCCTCAACTATTTCAATGGGCAGGGAATTCCACAGATTCACAACCCTTTGGGTGAAGAAGTTTCTTCTAAATTCAGTCCTAAATTTGCTCTCCCCAATTTTGAAGCTATGCCCTCTTGCTCTAGTTTCACACGCCAGTGAAACATCATCCTTGCTTCTATCTTATCTATTCCCTTCATTATTTTATATGTTTCTATAAGATTCCCCCCTCATTCTTCTACATTCCAATGAATATAATCCAAATCTACTCAGTCTTTCTTCATAAACCAACCCTCTCAAATCTGGAATCAACCTAGTGAATATCCACTGCACCCCCTCCAGTGCCAGTACATCCCTTCTCAAGTAAACTAAAAAGAAAAAACCATAAGACCATACGACATAGGAGTGGAAGTAAGGCCATTCGGCCCATCGAGTCCACTCCATCATTTAAATCATGGCTGATGGGCATTTCAATGCCACTTCCCTGCACTCTCCCTTTAGCCCTTGATTTCTTGTGAGATCAAGAATTTATCAATCTCTGCCTTGAAGGCATTTAACGTCCCAGCCTCCACTGCACTCCGTGAATTCCAGAGGCCCACCACTCTCTGGCTGAAGAAATGGCTCCTCATTTCCGTTTTAAAATTTACCCCCTCTGATTCTAAGGCTGTGCCCACGGGTCCTAGTCTCCCCGCCTAACGGAAACAACTTCCCAGCGTCCACTCTTTCTAAGCCATACGTTATCTTGTAAGTTTCTATTAGATCGCCCCTCAACCTTCTAAACTCTAATGAATACAATCCTAGGATCCTTAGCCGTTCATATGTTAAACCTACCATTCCAGGGATCATCCGTGTGAAACAGATCATCAGTATCAACCCAATAGCGGAAGAGTTTCATTTTTTAAAGAAAGAGAGAAGAAAATACCAGAGACCTAAACAGAAACTGAAAACATTACATTTAAAGACAGAAATATTTACCAATTCTACTCAATCAGTTTCTTTCCTTGCATTCACATCATGCCGTGGTTTGAGAGGTCACTTCGCTGGTCTCATTGCAAGTAGTTCTCAAACCATACCTTTAATCTTCTCCCTACTCAACTTTGACTACAGAGATTTCTTTTGTCATTAACCTTATTTAAAGCACCTCTTCCCCCCACCCTCTTTGCAAAATGTTTCCACTTTGAACCAAATTTCCAAAAACATATTCAGTGTTCCTACTTGGCCTTCATCTCACTCTGCTGAAGTCTTGGACACATAAACTGTAATCCTTAAGGTGCCTTTCAGAGATTTAAGGTCCTTTTAGGGATTGTTAAAAGTAGCCATGAGTGCACATATGTGCATAAGCTTACTGGAACTGTTCACTAGAATGTGAAGGGTAACTAGAACTGTCAAATGGAAGCTAAAGATAGAGGGGTGTGTGAAGAGAGCATAAGTATGGCATTGAGATACAGGATCAGCTGTGATCATGTTGAGTGGCAGAGCTCCTACCTTCTATGTTTCCATGTTAAAGCAAGACAAGAAACAAGATAAAAGCAGTCAAAACCAGAAGGTTAAGTCTGCATTCTCTCACCTCATAGCCCTTTTGCAAGAGGAATTCTGCCAAATACGAGCCATCCTGAAGAAAAGAAAACAAACGTAAGAAATTTGGAATGCTATTCAACATTATGGTGCATTACAGTTTAATTTTTTTTAATGTTGAAGTAATCCAAAAAGTAAAATTAACCCAGGTTGGGTTGTTTACTTGCACTGCTGATTGACCAAACAGCGCCTTAACTGTTGGAAACTAGAGTGGAATCCAGAAATACTCATGTCCCTCTGCCCATATTGCCAGAAATCAACTAAGCTCTCTTCATTCTGATAGGACAGTTTTGGTCCCTTAGGGAAAGTATGCATATTCCATTGAACACACACAAAATACCTTCCTAGCCTTGTTTTTAATTCCAAACCTAACAATAGGAAAAATCCAGAAGAGAGAATAAAATCATTGGGTCAGGTCTTCAGGACTCTGGAGCAGCCTTGCAATGAGGTCACAGAGTTGGACACATTGTGCATGAATGGTACATTGTAGCTGGAGTTGAAACAGACTAGAAGCAACTCTCTAGATGATACCATCACAAGACTTTTTGGAAGAATCACAGAGCAGAATGACATGAACACACAATGAAATTAGATTTGTCTTTCCATAATGTGACTGTAAGACCAGAACCTGGCATGTCTACAATTACCACGTATAACAATTTTCGGTATTAATGTACAATAAATAGCATCAAAGTCTAAGCCTGAAGACATTTGCTGACTCGAATTCGTCTTTAGTCACCTGGCTCCAATGCAAACTCAAAAAGTGTCATCTAACCACCCTTAAAAGAAGAATGATAGAAACAGTGACGTCAATCAGCATTACTAATCATAGCATCAGGTTTCGAAAGTCTCGCACTGGCAAGGAAGACCTCGATATAGTCAACCGGGTCTTTAGCACAATTAGGATTCCAATGTTATTTTAACTGGTAAAACACAGGGAACATGGAGCTTTGAAATATTGCTTGAGAACCCTGATGACTTTGGGGTGTAGATTGGTCAGCATACTGGAAATAATGTGCCACAATTCAACGGAACTGCAAATGTTGTCTTTCAGAGGTGTGCAGGCAGTGATTTTTTGAATCAATGGTTCGCATTTTGGCACATTGTTCGTCAAGTTGGACGATGTTACTGACTTCATCAATTATAACGAGAACGCTCTGTAGTCACAGCAGCACCACTGGGAAGAGTGGACGCTGCTGGAAATACTGACAGTCCCACCGTGCCAAGAAGCCCAGGTAAATCCAAGGGTGGCGGCCTTGTTGGGGCTGGAAAACCAAATTCCAGTGACAGATTGAAAGGGGGCGTTGCATTTAGGGTGAGAGATCTGCCTCAAATAGGCCCAGAAGGCCAGCAATAATGCATCCACCCGCTTCCACTCCTACTTGAAACCAGATATTGCGGCTAGATCTGCTAGGATTTCCCATCACATGGCCCATCTGCAACTTCTCAGATATTGAATCAACTCATGGAAATATGCAGAAGCTGGAAAATCTCAGGCTACGGCTCATATGTCGCGCTCATGCCGCAGTGCCAGACAGTTACCATGTTCAACAAGAGAGGATCTAACTATATCATCTAACAATGTTCAACAGCATTGCCATGACTAAATGTCCACATGATCAAACATACTGGGGGTTTGTCATTGATCACCCACATAAACAGTGGCTACCAAGGACAGGACAGAGGCTGTGAATGCTGAGGTGAGTAATTCACTTCATGATTTCTCAAAGTCTGTCTACAATCAAGACATTAATCGGAAGTGCAATGTAATCTATCCTTCACTGGCCTGGGTCCAACAATACTCAAAGTTCAACTTCATCCAAAATAAATTAAATAAAATGTTATGAAATAAAAGAGTGTCAGACCAGAAACATTGACTCTGTTTCAGTCTCCACTGATGCTGCCGAACCTGGTGAACTTCTGAGGCACTTGGTTTTTATTTACCACCCAGAAAAGAGCAGTCTAATTAGTCGGTACCCTGTTCACCAACTTAAACACTCACTATCTCCATCAATAACGCACAGTCACTACCGTGTATGCATCTACAAGATGCAACTCATAAGTCTCCTTTGACAGCACCTCCAAGCTCACAGAGAGGGCAAAAGGTCAACAGGAACACCCCCACCTGCAGTCTCCCTGCAAGCCGAGCACCCCCAATACTCTGGCTATATCACTGTTCCTTTACTGCGGGATAAAAATCTGGAAGCTCACTTTGCAGCTGTAGTGAGTGTGGGTGTTCCTGTCCAAGATGTAGCAGTTCAAGGAAGTAGCTCACCATCACCTTCTCAAGGGCAATTCAGATGCACGATAAATGATTACCTTGCTAGTGGTACCCACATATCTCATGAAAGAATAAAAAATACTTACGATCATCAATTAACCCAAGGGCCGGTGAGCTGCCCAATGCTTCCCTAATCATTGGTTAAATCTTAAGACAGGTCTTAGGGGGATAGCGACCTGGTGGACATTAAATGCTCCTCCTCCTTCAAATCTGTCCGTAAGGGAAGATAAAATCCAGCCCAATGCATACAAAGATTAATCAACAGGGAAGAACAGCCACGATTACCGTTTGGTACTAATATTAATGTGGTGTCCATTATTCAAATAACCAGTTGCTTGAAGCAGGACAGTCTTGAGAATAGTAGGTAGTCAGTCCTGAGGCAATAGGTTTGACTTTTCGCACTGACACTGCTTACTGACAACTTTGATCAGTTGCTCACCATCAGTTGTGAAAATAGGGAAATCAATGCAGGATGTCAGAATGCATGTCAGAAGCTGTCTTTTATCTTAGAACAGAACATGAGAGCAAGTTATCAAGCTCCCCATTCAAAAGCCGGACGATCTGCACAATGACTGTCTGAAGGTTGTTTCCTTTTTGTTATCACAAAGTACAACTGATCTCTCCAGCATGCGTGTAAATTGACTGAAGAAACAAAGTTGTAAAAAACACACAGTCTCAATAATGGACCTGGAAAGGCATCCAGGAACTTTCCAATGACATATAATTACTCAGGTTTGAATACTGACTGAATCCAGCCTCATTTAAAGTGATATTCTGGTACTTTTAATACTGATTCAAAACCTTGCCCAAGATTGTATCATTCAGGTGAGCAAAACATCAGTAGCTATGACACTTAGCTTTTTGTTCTTCAGACTGGTTCATTAAAATAAAAATTCTGGTATTTCATGACTCCTACAGGCTCATGCTCCATTCCTGCCTCTTGCTTACTGCATATGCTTCAGTAACTGCCAATCTCACATAAACCTTATGTACAGATCGATACTAATTTTATCCAAAATGTACCAACTTATTGTGCTTACTGACAAACTCACTCTACTGCAAAAGTACCTAATATATAGAATAGCACACCACTGAAAGTCTTCATGCCTGCTCATATAAACAATGAAATCAAGGGTCCCACCGTACTGTTGCATGTTGCATTCCTACCACTGCTGCCATCTAATGTGCTATATGGTATCGAAGAGGAACAGCAGGTGCCCAACCCAGTTCAAGTTTGAGATTACAGAGCACGCAAAAATTTGGCAACATCTAGCGAAATTGAATATTGGAGTAGAATGTTTGAGATATTTGAAAGTCTCTCCAGAGTTTAGGATTAGGCCTAAGAATCAAAGCACACGCTAAAGTTTAGCAAGTATTAGTTAGAAGATAAAGTCACAAAATATACCAATGAAATTCACCACAATGGACTCTCAGTTTCTTGAGTGTTAATCCAAATCTTCATCCTAAAGCAAACAAACAAATAACGTATTGCAAGTTTCAAGCCGGCCCAGGTGGAATAACAGGTTTGTGAAAACAAACAATTCGATAATGTGATAAAAGGCCAGAAGGGTCTATGCCTGAAACATCAGCCTTCCTGCTCCTATGCTGCTGCTTGGCCTGTTGTGTTCATCCAGCTCCTACACCTGGTTATCTCAGATTCTCCAGCATCTGCAGTTCCTATTATCTCTGATACAATTTTAACCCCACCGCGAAGCCTCTTCTAAGGATGCCTACCCTGAAGAAGTTACCTTCTCCCTCCAGAGGAACCTCAGGGATCTCTCTCCCACTGCAGCTCTCTCGTAATATCCACCTCCCCCTCTCTCCCCATTTATTCCAGAACTCCCTACGCCTCCCCCATTTCTGATGAAGGGTCTAGACCCGAAACGTCAGCCTTCCTGCTCCTATGATGCTGCTTGGCCTGCTGCGTTCATCCAGCTCTACACCTTGTTGTATCACAGAGTCTCCTGATAGAACTTGCTGACAGGATTATCACAGTTCAGCAGTTTCTAATCAAACATCAACAAAAGACTGAATACAGATGGTCATACATTGCGAGAATTGGTGGGACTCCCAGAAATGTTAACATGTCAACCTGTTAAACGATGGGCAAAGCTGGAGAGAAAACAGTCTTTCAGAAGACAAGTGGCCATGAAAATAATTGATTCACAGTTGTGCTGTTCCAAATGTCTGATGGGACAAAGATTAAGCCAATGGCGATGTTCAAGAGAAAATTCCTCCCAAAACAGCATTTCCTTAAGGGAGTAATTGTTCAAGTTCACAATAAAGAATGAATGATGACAGGGCTTGGAATATAATGGAGGAAAGTTGGGAACTTCTGCAAAAGTATTACGTAAAGGAGGTTCTCTCATCTGGAACATGTTCAGATCACATCTTGTCAATGATGTTGTTAATGAAGTTAGATCATAAAACAGTGATATTGCAGTGGTTCTGGGTGCTCTACCAAGCCTTGTTCAAACATTGGATGTCTCTCAGGACCAACCCTTCAAAACAATGACACAAGAAAAAAAAATGGAATAACTGGATGATCAGAGGAGGAGAGACAGTGATTATGGGAGACAGCTTACAGGCTCTGATTTATCAAACTTGCATGGGTTGCAGAGTCCTGGGACGAAATCAGAAGAGATGGTCAGCAAATCATTCAAGAAATGTGTAAAAACCAATGCATCTGCTGGCATAGATGATGATTATTTGGAGAATGACATGGCTGTTGACAACAAGAGTGCTGATGGAGATGACATTGATGATCCATACAAGGTAATACTCTGCTCTGTTACTTAGGAAGCTTTTCTGTGCTGTGAGAAAACTGAGTGAAATTGTTTACTTGGCATTTGGTTTTGATTAATTTGGTTAATTTAATTAATTTTCTCTTTGGAAATTAACGTGCGAGTTAGAAATTCAATAATAAAAATAATCTTTACTCACTTGCACTCTTGAGATTGGGTTTGGCAGGAATAGTCTGTAATGTGGCAACTATGATAGCAAAACACCGGGAGAAGGTTGATTTTAACACCTTCAAGGTATGAACAATTCTCCTCCATGTTTTTGACTAAAAACATAGTTTTGGAAACTAAACTTTACATGAGTATGTATAAAAGATTTGGTGATTCCAATCTGTGACCTTCAGCTCTACCACCTCTGCTACAAACATTCCATTCTTTTAATCTCAGTGCACACTAAACATCCCATTGTGCCATCGCTAGCAGTATTGCATTTATCAATCAAATCTCCAGGCTCTAGAATTCCCTCTTTTTCTTTAAAACTGAACCTCCTGGTCACTCAATCTCATGGCTTCTCCTTTGACATCAGCATACATTCTATTCAGATGATATCTCTGAATTGCCTTGGGATATTATTTTATGTTAATGTGCTGTATAAATGCACCTTTGATCTGTTAATTCAAATTTCCAGATGATGCAATGTTCTAAAGGCAACACTAAAGTGATCTGGCATGAAAAAGAATGAACCTTCTTAAAGACCTTTGATGAAGAGTTTATCCAGTGTCCAAAGTAATTGTCTTGAGTTATCCTTCGTCACTTCAGTTAGCGGAGAATAGACAAAAATCACTCAATTAAAGTGAAGAAATTCAATTGAAAAAGCTGTTGGACGCTCAATTGCTCAAGCCACTATAACAGGCTGCTTTCATTTTCACTATGTAGCAGGTCTCAAAACTGAACTGTACATTGCATACCTTCATTTTTAACATGTCTGTAATGACAATTTTTACATCCAAAGTTTACACTTTCATTTATGAAAATGACATTTTAATTTTGTACATAGATGTTTCAATGAATTTTGGTGCTTGGTAACTCTTGAGAACATGCTACACAATCACTTATTACAACTAAGCATGCAACCAAAGTTTTGTACTTCATTGACTGCATGTTATAAAGTCACAGCATTGACCACATAGAAGTTAATACTGAGTGCTCAGCACTATGTTAATTGGTTTGCTCAAATTTAAAGTTTAGAAATCTCAAGGATCCAATTAAAAAAACACTGAGCTAATAATGCTGCAAAAGGAAATACAAAAATCTGCCAAGTTTCCAGGATAGCAGAAGTCAGGAGTTTACAGAACGACAACTAACCCTGATCACAGAAGTCGTGGAAAAACTAACACCAAAACTGTTTTTTGTTAATGTTGATATTGATATTGATATTATCCAAGGGGGTTAAAATTTCACATTTCTCCACTTTTATCAAGTTGAAAAAGACAGTGTATATTGCTGATGTAAGAGAGATCATAAACGAAACTTGTCAAACTCCGTCCTACAACCTTTGCTCAGGCTGCTTCTCAGAGTTTCCACTTACACTGGAACACAGAGGCACAGTGCTGGTATCAACTTCCTTTTTGGTTTTTTTCTGTTCTCCAATAGGAGAAGTGTTTTGTAGATAATGCGAAGGAACAGCAGAGGACAAAAGCTCCAAACTACACAAGCAGAACAACTCACAGAAATACATTGTGGCAATATCACTGGACCAATAATGGAGAACTCCACGCTAATATTTTGGAGACATGGGTTCAAATCCCATGATGGCAGATAGTGAAATTTAAATTCAATAAAAATCTGGAATTTAAAACTAGTCTAATGGTAACAGTGTAACAACTGCTGATTGTCATAAAAACCCATCTGGATCACTAATGTACTTTAGGAAAGAAATATGCTGTCCTTATACAGAGATAATGGGAACTGCAGATGCTGGAGAATTCCAAGATAATAAAATGTGAGGCTGGATGACCTGTCTCTGCCTCCCTAACCGGTTCTTCCTCTCACCCATCCCTTCCTCCCACCCCAAGCCGCACCCCCAGCTACCTACTAACCTCATCCCACCTCCTTGACTTGTCCGTCTTCCCTGGACTGACCTATCCCCTACCTACCTCCCCACCTATACTCTCTCCACCTATCATCTTTACTCTCCATCTTCGGTCCGCCTCCCCCGCTCTCCCTATTTATTCCAGTTCCCTCTCCCCATCCCCCTCTCTGATGAAGGGTCCAGGCCCGAAACGTCAGCTTTTGTGCTCCTGAGATGCTGCTTGGCCTGCTGTGTTCATCCAGCCTCACATTTTATTATCTTGCTGTCCTTATACAGTCTGGTCTATATGTGGCTCCTGGCCCACAGCAAAATGGATAGCTCCTTCCTGCCTTGTGGTTAATTAGTCATGGGCAATAAATGCTGACATAGCCAGCAATGTTCACATCTCAATGAATGTTAAAAAGTCAAAATATCACTCAATTTTGATCATATTGATTTCAGTTTTTCATTTAGTCCCAAGATCTTGAGGAGTTTATCGTGGGGTTTTGGACTGTTCAGTGGAAAGAGCCATGTGTTCAAGTCAGAATGATGAGCCTTGGTGAATTGGGCCAGTGCACAATTTAGGTTGTTTACAATGTACTAGAGTGCCCCACTGGAATGGGCAGATATTTAGACTGTTAGAATAAGGCCAGTCAGGAACATTACTTTTTCCTTTATGGTATCTCAATGGCAAAAAGGAATTTAGAGATGACACCATGGGAGGAGATCAGAGCTTAGGAGACAACAGAATGGGAGACGGACGATGCAGCCAAGAAGGTAGTCTCTAATTTGCAGACAAAAATCTCTCAAAAATTTCTTACAATGAAATGAAAAGATATAGAGGGTGACAAAGCAAAAATCAAGCTTGTTTGGGAACAGAAATGAATTTCATGCAGCCTTTGTACCCTGGACTATCTTGGAGGAAGTGTGGGAATTGAAGGGGAGATGTTAGACAGTAGGCAAATAAGATCTGGTAGAGGTGACTCAGCTGACTATACTTAAACGTATAGGCCTCAAATGTAAGTGCAAAGTACCAGGGAAAGCTGTGGAGTGAAGGGGTCTGACAAGATGCAGATGGCTATTTAGCAAGACAAAAAAAGCAGCAATATTCTAACAGGTAAAAGATTTGAGGAGTGTAATTGGGTGTTAAAGGAAAACCATAAATTAGTAAAAACAGCTAAGATATATTTTGAGAGGTTGGAAGAGGAGAATGGTTGGGTTGTAGTAATCAGATGGAGTAATGATATTGAAGACGACGAGAATATAATGCCTTATCAGTAATTGAGACAAAGATAGTAACATCTTAGGGAATAGCAAGGTCAAGTAGTTGGTTATGAGCAAATGGATGTGTATGTCAGACATGAATGTTCAGGACAAAGCTCTGTGCAGGTGAGTTCACAACAGGCACACCCAAGTTAAGAATAACAAACCCTATAATTTGTACTGCTGGATCTCTTTCAGATTTAAAGCAGGCATTGTTTGAAAATTTCCCACTTACATCAACTTCAGCGCAATTTAGAAATTTATTGCTAAAAATGTGAATCATTTGGTGCTCAGAGTAACAGGGTAAATAATTATTGCATTAAATTCACTATCAATTATTCTTTGTGCCCATTATGCGTGTCAAGCACAAACTAATACAAAGAAAATGCAATACAGATGAAAAGCAATCAATGTGGATGGTAGAGATTCAAAGTACAAGCCATTGCGCAAATGGGTATAATTTCCTCATATTTCACCGCAGATAGTTGGAAAATATCATTTTATAAGCATTTGGAGGGTGTAACCAACTCTTAATTGCATGTTAGAAGTCACTGAAAATATTTTCACGTGGCACTGAATGACAGTCCAGCCAGTGTGGAACTAGATTGTCGAATGACAAGTGTCTGGACAAGACATGTTCAGCTATCATCTAACTAATACACTTACACACAATTTCATTGTCAGATCTCCAGCAACTTCTGAACAAATATGATACCAGATGTGCACACAATTTCTGTTGGCAAACAGCATAATTTTCAAAATGATACGAAATTACTCAAATGTACAAAATCTTAAAAGAAATCAGAGGTGAATCACTGATAGCAAGAATTGTCGATGCTGGCGTCAGAGATAACATGGTGTGGAGCTGGAGAAGCACAACAGGCCAGGCAGCATCAGAGGAGCAGGAAAGTTGACGTTTTGGGCCAGGACCTTTCTTCAGAAGGCCTGCAGTGCTCCTCCATGTCCACACTGTGTTATATAGAGATGAATCAGTTACATTTGTAACCTTAGGCATTCTAAAAAAAATCATAGGGAGAGACAGACATAGCATCATACGGCATTGAAACAGACCCTTCGGCTAAACTCGTACACGTTGACCAGACATCCCAATCTGACCAGCATTTAGCCTATATCCCTCTAAACTCCTCTTATGCATATACCCATCCAGATTTCAATGTCGCAATTGTACCTGCCTCCACCACTTCCTTGGACAGCTTGTTTCATACAAACACCATCTGCTGTGTGAAAAAGTTATCCCTCAGGTCCCTTTTAAATCACTAAATGTCTTAAGATTCTGATGTTGTCCCAATCAAACTTGTGACTCTCCTTATCTGTGTGAATGGAGATGAGTGAGTACTGGTCATGTTTTTTTGGTTGTTAGTTGGTTTGCATTCACACGGAGAAGGAGAACCACCAGCTCGATTGGGGCTACATCAGGATCTGAGGACAAGCCAAACAGAGGTAATTTCGGGAATTCCTAGAGGCTTGGTTCTCCATCAAGACGGCCATCAATAAACATGTAGAATTAGACCCTGTATATATACCACTGAAGAAAAACCGGAAATGAGGTAGCCAATGCCAACAGACCCCAGTGTTTAAATACCAGGCAAGAAAACACAAAACGCTTCATCGGAGGCTGCATTGATGATGTTAACCAGCAAGGTAATGAAACATCTGTGAACTAATGAACCATCTTGGCAAGCGAACCAACCAAAGCTAGGGAAGAGATTACTAGGTCCCCAGCAGAGATGTTTGTAACATCAACAGCCATGGGTGTGGTGCCAGAACACTGGATGTTGGCTAACATGATGCCATTATTTAAGACAGGGTGTAAGAAAAAGCCAAGGAACTATAGACTGATGAGACCGTCAATGGTAGGTGAGTTGTCGGAAGGGATTCTGAGGGACAGGATTTACATGTATTAGGAAAGGCAAAGACTGATTAGGGATAGTCAACATGGCTTTGTATATGGGAAATTGTGCCGTAACTTGGAGTTTTTGAGAGGTAACAAAGAAGACTGATGAAGGCAGATGAGTAGATGTCACCTATATGGACTTCAGCAAAGCATTCAACCAGGGTTCCATATGGTAGATTGGTTAGTAAGGTTAGATCACATGGAATTCGTGGGGGGTTAGCCAACAGGATGCAAAATTGGCTTGAAGGTAGAGGGTTGCTTTTTGGACTGGAGGCCTGTGGCCAGTGATGTACCACAAGGCTGGGTGCTGTGTCATTTCGTCATTTATATAAAAAAGATTTTGGTGTAAATATAGGAGGTACGGTTAGTAATTTTGCAGTTGACACCAAAATTAGTGATGCAGCGGGCAGTGAAGATTATCTCAGAGTATAATGGGACCTTGATTAGGTATAGGATACCGGGCCAAAGAGTGGCAGATAGAGTTTAATTTAGATAAATGTGAGGTATTGCATTTTGGTAAAGTAAACCAGGGCAGGATTTATACAATTAATGGTAGGGCCCTGGGGACTGTCGGCAAACGAAGAGACCTATGCGTGCATGTGCATAGTTCCTTGAAAGTGGTGTTGCAGGTAGACAGGATGGTGAAGGCGGCATTTGGCATGTTTGCCTTCACTGGTCAGAACACTGAGTATAGGAATTGGACGTCACGTGTGGGTGTTCAGGACAATGATCACTTTTAAAATCCTACATACAATTCTGGTCACCCTTCCATATGAAGGATATTATTAAACCTGAGAGGGTGCAGAAAAGATGTGCAAGAATGGCTTCAGAACTGGAAGGTTTGAGCAAGAGGGAGAGGCTGAAGGGTAATCTTACGGAGATTTATAAAATCATGAGGGGCATGGACAGGGTGAATAGCCAAGGATTTTATATTAAAGCAGATCTGGAACAATTTGTGGCAGAGAACATGAAGTACCTAAAATTCACTCATAATAGGATACAGAAATGCCTTCTACTATTTTCCTCAATCTGCTCCAATTACTTCTATTCCTGCAAATATTCAATCCTTGCTATGCCCAGTTTCAGAAGCACGAGTCTTCCTGCATTAACTTAGCTGAGAGGTCTTTGTTAATATTGCAACATAGTCCACAGGGAACAACAGGGTCAAATCCAATCCTAACATCACCCACAGTGACTCATGCCAACTTCAAACAGGGGAGCAAATGAGTACTAATCTGTACTTTGAAATCATTTGTCCCACCTCTGTTCACAGGCTTTGACCCAACCATCAATCTTCCAACACAGGGCTGCTCAAAGTGGGAGCTGAGACCACAACTGAGATTGCAAGGTGATATTTTGGGGTAATGCAGCAATGGCCACACAGAGTTCTATCCAGCTCCTCTCTCTCTTGTAGGTCATTCCCATGGGTCTTCTTGTTTTGCAGCCCCGTCCCCATTCCACTCTGACAATTTTTACCAAGTGCTAACAACAATTTTCAAACCTTGAAATGGGTTGCAGTGGGAAAATATTTGGGAAGTACCGTCTTGTCAGCATCTAAGCAAAGCTTTATTAATTCCCTCAGGATCAGACCCAGGATTTCTTTAATTTGTTTTTGGTACTGTAAAGGTAAAGTTGGTCTGCCATTAGAAATGAAAGAAAATCACATTTGAAATCATTAACATAGTCCATACATTTTGAAAACAAACAAGTAAAAGGACAGCACTACTTCCACATACAAACAAAAATTAAAACTAAAATTCTGGAATTGATGCCATTGGACTGAACCAAAAAGGCTAATTGACTAGTTTCAGATGACAGTATGTATGTATTAAGTATTACAAGCATTGTAGCAGGAAACTTGAGCCATCACAGCAAAACTGACGATCGATTGTTCTGACCTTGTTTAGCATG